>NC_079505.1:87381520-87441709 GCF_030052815.1 Hevea brasiliensis | reverse complement strand
GGCTTCCTCCTCACTATCTTCCTGCCGCCCTGGAGCCGTGTCATCCATCCAGAGAAGTCCTCTTCGTGGTAGCGCTTTGGAGTTCGCCAAGAGATCCTTATGAGCATTCACATAGGCTCCGCCATTCTCGACACCATCTCTTCATCTTTTCCTTAAGCTCTTTGTCTTTCTCTCAGAAGCTCCTTATCCTTCGTAAGCTCCTCTATAAGTTGAGCGACTGAGCGGCTTCATGGCCTCAAGTGCCCGGACTTCTCCGAGAGCCCGCTCTCTTTCACCAGTCACGAGACTTTTCGCCAGCCTTGTCTTCATGGTACTTCGCCTGCCCTCGACTTGAGATATATAATCCCGAGCTGATGAGAGTTGGGATGAGGGAAGCCAATTCTCGATTTTTCTTCCCGACCTCCTTACCAGCACGCCGAATCTTTTCTCAACCATGGTCCGGTTCACTGACACTCCACATTCAAGCTCATGGATCGAGTCAAGATATCATCGAGACCATTCCGGATAGCTCCCCGATCCTCCCGAAAGAAGATGGTAGACCCTGTGACTTTGGCAAAATCGGGTTCTCCTAACACCGGTTATCCTTCAAGGAGTCGATCAAGATTCGAGCGCCACGCAGAAGAGGTCCCCTAAGATTGAGAAGGACCCCGTCTGCATTTCTGGAACAATTGGGAGAGGTGGAGGTCGCTTCTTCCGATCTAGGAGGTGATCTGACAATGGCCTGGCCTCAGATCCAAAGGTTGAGGCGGGTCTCTTTGTATCTCCCTGTGTTCGTGACTGGTGTTTGAAGTCGTTCAACGCCATCTCCTTTATCTTCCAGAGATCTCTCTTTCTTTCTTTCGCTTCTAGAACCTTCACCACCCGCCATACCGCACGTAAAAGAGGTTAGTGAGATCGCTAAGGTCCCGAGAACCGAGATATAGAAAATACCAATGCCGAGGTCGAGAGCTAAGTTCGCGATCTTGGCCGGTGATCGCTGCATGGTCCAATGGTGCGCTTCAGCCACCGTGATTTGGACAGAATATTTTAGAGTGGCGGCTCGACTCTTCACCCATCACTATTAAGCTTTCCTCTTGACTCGTGGTAATGTGCTTCGAAGCAGGGCCCTCGTACCACCGCCACGAGGAAAGTCCTCAAAGCAAATGATCTTTACTCCTCGTAATGAAGAACCTGGCTTCTTCCAATTCTTAAGGGATGAGGGCAGATCTGAAAAGAGTCCGCAATGAGGCTTCACCAAAGAACCAAAGGTTCGCCATCCTTTCTACGAAGTTAGTCAGGCAGCCTACAACACCTTAGCCGTAGGTCCGATTCCCTTAGCTCGGCATAGACCCTGAAAGCTACCAAGATCCGCCACGAGTTGGGGTGAATTTGAACAATGGATGCTCTGAAGTTTTAGGACCTCCTTATAGAAATCGCTAGAGGGAACTCGCATCGCCTTTAATCGCTCCTCGTGACACCATGACCATGTCATTCTCTTCAAAAGAGTGATCGACACTAAGATCGCCATGGCACTTGATCACCATATGAATCGTGACAAATATTGTATTCTTGAACAAACGATTGCGCATCGGATTCTCAAGAACCGACTTTAAGCTCGTTTATAGGAAGGGTCTCTCTCCTTGAAGAAGGTGCGAGCTCGATGGTATGACTCCCGAGTTGGAGCGAGGCCCCGGAGGTTCTTGTTGCCTCTTCTTCGACGATGACCACGAGAATCGAATCGGCGAGGGCTCGCCGCTCCGACCTTCTGCACTGCTTCATTTTCAAAAGAAACAAAGAATTTAAATTAAAAGAGGATCAAAGCCCTTACCGGAGTCCGATCGGCGCTAAGAACTTGAGAAAACGAGAACTTCAAGTTGTGAGCAGGGATTGAAAATGGAATGAGAGAACAATCGCTAACCCTCCCACCCCTATTTATACTAGTCCGAGCATTTAATGCTCATGAGGTTCTAGGCACAGATCGATTGGTGGAACTCGACACTGCTCGATACTTCTCTCAAATATCCGAATGTTCGTGGATGGGTTAATTGAGATCGCATAATAAGTTAAATATTTCAATAAAGGATCGCTTAAGTATCATTCGTAAAGAACCAGATCTGATAACCACATTAGAGATCGAAAAATAGTCAATAAGATGATAACCGATAAAATAAAGTCTTTATTTTCAAAAGATCTGATTACATCATTTGGGCGATCTCTAGGGATCGACATACTCAACATTGATCACATCATTTCGTGATCTCTAGAGATCGGATTGCATTGAAAATAAAATACATCATTTGGGCGATCTCTAGGATCTGACTACAATAAAGGTCTAACTACATCATTTGGGCGATCTCTAGAGATCTGATTACATTTTAGGATTACATCATTTGGGCGATTCTAGAGACCGTGGAACATCCTATCTAAAAGGCCTATGTCAAAGCCTAGTCTTGTGATCAATCAAAAGATGTGTTTGATCAGAGACCTACTGCTGACATCTGGATAGATGTAGCCAGATGGGGTGACTATGACTCCCATGAAGATGAGAGACATCGCCACCGATGTTACCACTAAACCGACTACCGTCGAACACCCAATGTGGAGGAAAACCGTTTAACACTCAATGTGATGAGAAACCGAATGAACTCAGCTTGAGCGACTCGAGATCGCTACAACCAAGGTCCGCAATACGATCGGTCAAATCCAAATCTCTCACCATCGCTGCTAAGGTCATTCGATCACCGGATCGTGAATTTTCAGCCTGAGTAAAGAAGTTCATCTAAAAGATCAAAGCCACGCTTATAGCCGTAACTTCCACCGAGCAAATGAACAGTGGAAAGTAAGAAAGGAAGAGAGGAAAATCAGATGAAAGAAATGTCTCCGACAGGAGTATATATAGGGGAAAATGAGCATTTATTGTCGAGCGTAAAACGGCTTAACGCCGAATCGAGGGACAATTAATACTTTGACTGCACCGACCAAGAAGGGAAAAGATCTAATAATAGATCTAAGGTGGGAGACTAGCATGAAAGGTCGGAAAGAACATGTGAAAGAGATCGAAAGAGGAGGGATCAGAGGCAAAAAGAATAAGACAAATTCCAATAACCGCCGCCGTAATCGAGCCGAGGTAGTTAAGGCGCTGCACGAGATCTCCACCGCACGCCTAAGAATCGCTCGCAATGCCGACAGTGCTGTGGTATGTCATGACACCCAGACATCCCAATCTCCACCGTTGATCCCACTTGTAAGGACAAACCCGAACCCTTAGATCAGAGAGAAGACGACAATACCAGCCTTTCGCTCTTAGCCCCTGATCATTCCTGACAAGGAAATTTGGGACCGCTGATGGAAAGAAGAAAAGGACAAATATTATGAAGAGTGATCTCAACCATTCATTTTGATTCTCTTTAATTCCCGAACCTCCGATCATGTCCTTCTAATCTCGACCCTCCATCTCCTCAAATAAATCCCGACCCTTCACGAAGAGCACCCGATTCCTATAAATACCGCATAAAACTGCTCGAGGGACTGCAAGAAAAATAGACAAGAGGTCATATTATAGCAGAGGAACTCAAATTTCATTTAGTTTACTACTCGCTACTTAGGAGTGTCAATCAAAAGACTTTGAAACAAGTTTTCAAGTGTTTTTCTTGAAAAGATTCTCAATACATCGAACTCTACATTTCCAGCTTGTTCATTATCCGTCACACTCTCACTTTCGCTTTTTATCATTTCTCGCCCAAGCTCAACTTCATTCTATTCGGTATTTTTCATCTTGATCTGATCGCATTTTAGCTAATCACCCTCCGCCACGAGGAACATCACCCTCGTGCCAATCAATCCTGCCTTATCACTATTTGGCGCCCTATAGTTATTTTAGTAGCTTTGGCTCCTCATGTAAGAGCTCATACTACTGCTTTATTAAATGCTTACATTTACTTTCTCAGATTTTATTTGTTCTTCTCACATCCGTGACTTTCTACTTTTGCACAAACGATCCCCAAAGAATGTTACCGTAAGAGCTCATATCACTGCTTTATCGAGTGTCTACATTTACTTTCTGCATTTTCTTTGTTCTTCTCACATCCGTGACTTTCTACTTTTGCACAAACGATCCCCAAAGAATGTTACCGTAAGAGCTCATATCACCGCTTTATCGAAAGTGTCTACATTTACTTTCTCGCATTTTCTTTGTTCTTCTCACATCCGTGACTTTCTACTTTTGCACAAACGATCCCCAAAGAATGTTACCGTAAGAGCTCATATCACCGCTTTATCGAGTGTCTACATTTACTTTCTCATTTTCTTTGTTCTTCTCACATCCGTGACTTTCTACGCTTGCACAAACGATCCCCAAAGAATGACACTCTAATCATCTATTTAGTGATCAATTCATTTTTATTAATCTTCATCCTTTTTGAAAGTAAGTTTTCTAACTCCTAGTAGTATGTAAGTGGTTGGGTAAACGGGTAATCGCAACTTAGGGTCTTTTTTAAAAGAGAGAACATGAATAATACGTCAGAAGATAGCCAAACTATTAGGTCGACGTAAACAAAGAATTCGGCAAGATGTCATAAAGCTAAATAGAACCAAAGTAAACATAATGTAATAGATCGGATGTTAATAGATATTGGTAAAATGACTACATGAAAAGGTCTGAATCAAGTCTAGTGTTCCCTGCTCACCACAGTGGTATCCAGAACCTTATCCCCAAAGATTTTTGAATGCCGTAATTTTAGTTTTAGGTTCTTAGGACCCGTAGTCGTGGTTAAATTTTTAAAGGTCTGAAAAGTCTTTGTCCGGTCCCACCAAAATAGAAGAGGTCGAAGAGTCCTTATCCTATCCTTGCCTAAAAGTTTTAAATCAACTCTTAAAGGAGATCGAGGAGGATTCTTATCCGGCCTCCTTCAAAATTTTGATAAACATTAAGTAGGGATCGAGGAGAGTTCTTATCCTGCCTCAACTCAAAACATTAATAAATAACTCTAAAAGAGATCTGAGGAGGGTTCTTATCCTCTCCTTCAAATTTTAATAAACATTAAATAGGATCTGAGGAGAGTTCTTATCCTGCCTCAACTCAAAACATTAATAAATAACTCTAAAAGAGATCTGAGGAGGGTTCTTATCCTGCCTCCCTTCAAATTTTAATAAACATTAAATAGGATCTGAGGAGAGTTCTTATCCTGGCCTCAACTCAAAACATTAATAAATAACTCTAAAAGAGATCGAGGAGGGTTCTTATCCTGCCTCCCTTCAAATTTTAATAAACATTAAATAGGATCTGAGGAGAGTTCTTATCCGGCCTCAACTCAAAACATTAATAAATAACTCTAAAAGAGATCTGAGGAGGGTTCTTATCCTGTCTCCCTCAAAATTTTAATAAACAACTTAAAAGAGATCATGGGAGAGTTCTTATCCGATTCTCACACCTGCTCACTAAGGTTGTCTCATTTACTTATGTATCCGGGTGATCCAATTTAGTGAAAATCAAATATTCCTTCTACCAAAAGGATTAACATTGCCGCCTAAGCCCTCCTAACTAATTTATAAAGGACGCAGATTAAATCTACTTACCCTTATTAAGGGACGAGGTGGGGTGCCTAACACCTTCCCCACCCGCTACTGACCCCTAACTTAGAATCTCTGCTTTGAAGTGGTTTCATTTTTAATTTAACTTCTCAAATGGTTTTCTTTAGTTTCTCAAAACTAAGGTGGCGACTTCACTTTTTCCCACTTCGTGAGTGATCGCCCAGCATCAAGAAAATCCCATTGCATACCTTGGCGACTCCATCGGGACTATACCGTCCGGTGGTCCAAAAGTAGATTTAATTTTGTCCGATCAAATTATAGTTAGATGGGTTCACTACGATGTCTTATATGTTAATTATTATTATCGCTAACTATTTTGTTTTGCCTGCTCTATCTCTTACAAGGTTTTCATTTCCAAAAAGGAAAAAAAAGGAAAAAATGGAAAATAAAATCCTCGATTGGGAAGAGGTAAAGGTGTCCTTCACACACCGAACACTCACACAATGTCCTCACACACTATGGTCCTAACCCGGCTTTCTTACCCTTTTAGGAAAGTAGGAGGGAGTCATGTAGCGGTATTCGTGGGTTTTACCCTGCTAGTATCCGTGAAGGCTTCGCCAAATTGAAACTCGCCTATCCACCGTGATACTCGTGGAATTTTCCGATAACATCATGGGGGTAGAATGGGGCCTCATTGTTTACATGAGGGGCAATTTGGGAACCCGTGGCTTTTAGAAAATTAGTTCTCGAGCTAAACTATCACAATAGTTGAAGGCCGTAGTAAACTACCTCATAAGATAGAACTATCCGTAGGTAGCACTCACCCTGTTAGGAGTCTCCTACTATAGGACAAAAGGGGCATACTTTCTCTTACTCTATTCTCGCTTTAATTTCCTTTTGTTCATTTTTTGAGGGTAATCTTGAATTTACTAGAACACCTACACATTTTCCTACTTTGATAAATGTGTACGTGTCACTCACAACAAAGATGATTCAAAATTACCCTAATTTGTCTTACTAACGAATTTTCTCACAGCATTACCAAACCAAGAGTCCGTAGAAAAGGATAGGCATCATTTTTATCATGGCATCCTCGAGTCACAGTAAAAGGTCTGTAATGCTAAGTTTTGGTCCAAATCACCATAGTCCGCACTTCTCGCAAAATGGTGCTTCCGAGACACCGCTAGCTCGCTACCTTCGCTAGATCCAATAAAATAGAGGTCGAATGAACAGCCTAGAGGGTCCGCCTAACTGATGGAGGTCGCCTCCGATCGTGCCAAGGTACGCTTTGAAGAGAAGTACGGAGGATTGCAAACTTAATGCAAAACAATGTCCAAATCCCTGCATTAAAAGCCATGTTGTCGCTTGGAATCCTAAGCACGGGTATTCTCTTTCAATGACATTGATACGGTCCCCACTATGGAAGAATATCGTGCATTGCCGGGATCCCATACTCATTGCGTAACCTGATCTACTTACACCTCGAGCATAGGCAAACCTCGAAACGGCTTGGCACATATGTTAGGTTCTCCCGTAAGAAGTAAAGTTCAAAGAAACCGCCAAGGAAAAACACATGGTTGGTATTGACATATCTCCGTAAATGTTTAGATCAATGCCTCCAAGAGAAACAAAGGGGACCGGCTCAAGAGCTCTCGCTTGGGAATCTACGGCCCGATTCTGCTCCTGACCATTGGGAATCATAACTTGCAACGCGTGGAAGTGTTCTAGACGGTGGAAAGGCAGCAGATTAATCCAATACCGCAATCCTTGCGAGACTTTATTAACCCTTACTCATCGCATAACAGGCAGGCAGGATCCCTTAAGTGTTGTTCTCAATTGTTATACCTGACTATCACCACATGTGTCCTGTGGAGACAAAAGGATTGACTTGTTACCTTGACCAGACTCCCATTGAGAAGATGATCCTAGTGATCACCCAAAAATGAAAAACAGTGGTGGGAACGGATTTTGAGTTTCAGAGCTATGATTACCGTTGGAGGAAGTCTGGACGCCAAGCCAACCCGCTTTGATCGGCATGGGGTATTCACGGTTTCGATCGGAGTAACCGAATACACAAGTTACACTCCGCATTGGTAATGAGGCGCTTCGGCCAACACACCGTGATCAATATTGAAGAATACCAACAAGGTCGCTTGTACCACGAGATCAAAGGAGAAGAAGGGTTGAAAAAGGCTCGCGAATCTTGGGAAAACGCCACTGATGGAGAAATCGCCTAAGGGCCCAAGCACCTCGCGATTATCTTAAATGGAGAGCCGACAGGACCGAGAACATTCAATCGTGAAATTCAAGACAAGAACCCGCCCGAGATGTCCTGTTAGAAGAAACGAATGGCTATCCGGATGACTCACTACGAGAGGCTAATACCGAGAACTCACAATCGCAGAACAAATAAGACAACCAAGGACCAACAGCAGAAACTTAAAAGGAGAGTAAGAAGACTTAAGGAAGAGGTAAGGGCCAAAGGATGGGGTTCGAGGAGCAAGAGGTACAAAGTGGGAAAGGGAAAGAGACTCTTCCAAGCCGAGGTAAAAGAATAAAGTACGTAATAGCAAGTTTCAGAAAATGAAATACCAAGAGGTACTCACAAGAATATAAGCAAGAAAGTAAGAAGAAGAAGCTTGAATTAAAAGAACAAGCACTACTCATCAACGATATCTTGAAAGAGTGTGCAAAGAAAGGAAAGAGAAAGAAAATGTCGCTTCTCTATCAAGGATCAAAGAGAATGTTGACCACTGGAGAGAACAATAGCACAGGAAAACAAGAACTATTACCTAATCCGAGTATGCCCTAAAAGCATTCGATCCTGCCAGGCAAGAAGAAAGGTTATATGAGTATCTCAGAAAATGTCATCTTATTATAAAGAACCTTCCAGAGCTTAGGCCAATGTAAAAGATACGATGTACAAATTACTCCATTAATGAAGTGATTTTTGGACCATTGTTTAGCAAAATTTGTGAATGAATAGTATGACTCCCGTAGGAACTTCCTCGCTAGGGTTATGTGAAAATTGAAATGCGCCATATGAACAGTATCATAAATGCGCATTCAATCCCGGCCATTCACAAATGACTATCGAACGATGCCATGATAAAGCCGAGGCGATTATCCTTTTACAGATTTCAACTCGCTCTCAAATGCCATCAGATCCTTCGCCCGCATCAGACTTTTAGTTTCTTTGCAAAATTCAAGTTTATTTAAAATTTTGTTTTTTTACTCCTCACAGAAATCAATATTGCTTCTAACAACGCAAGTCCGACTCAAGCACACTGCTCAACCTCAAATGAGTGTACTTAACAAGATCTCGAACAAGAAAACTAATGGAAGATCAGAACAAGTACGTAACTCGCAGGGCAAGTGTCCGAACCGAAAGACTGTGTTTCAAAACTTATGAAGATGATGAGGGAAATGTCCCAAAATAAGCCCACTGCACTTCTCACTTACCATTACCTCCCCACCTCCTACAACGCTGATTCTCACTACGCTCAACCTCCTTCACTTTCCACCATCGATCTCGACCCGACCACATCACTAATCCGTGACCATAAATAATGACCTACCTTTTTCCTATTACCCGCTATCTCAAATGCCGAACCTCACCCTTCAATCCCGATCCTCCAGCTTTACTCCACCCTCGCCTCCCAGCTTGGAGGAGCGATCACACGGTGGAAGGAGAACATAGGGCGAGAGAAAACGAAACTATCGCTCTAGAAGAAAGATCGAGGGCAATAGAGGGGCTGAACATGTATGGTTCACTGATGTGTCGCCACCGAGATTGGTGCCGATGTGGTGGTACCACCCAAATTTAAGGTTCCTGATTTCACAAGTACACCGAAACTCAGATCCTCAGATCCACTTGGCAACCTACATTGCCAAAATGTCCGCTTTAACAGAAGACGATAGACTTCTCATTCACTTCTTTCACGAGCCTCTTCTGAGCAAACTCCGAGATGGTGTATACAATTGGACAGAGCAAGTCGCACTCCTTGAAGGATTTAGCCGATACCTTTCTAAAGCAAAGATAAATTCAATTGTGATGCGGCACCCACAAGGAGGGACCTCCGTAACTGGCATGTAAAGACCGAAGGTTTCAAGCAAGATGCCCAACGATGGAGGGAGAAGGTCAGTATATATCCTCCTGGATCGACAATGAACTCGCTCCCTATTCATCAAACATTGAAGGCTCCTACTTCAACCCGATGATTGGAAATACTTCCAACAGCTTTCTCGATATCATCCAAGCCGGTGAGAGAATTGAAGCTAACTGAGAATAGGAAGACTACAGAGTTGGCCGAGAACCTCAGAAAGAAGATCGCCACTTTGGTAAGAAGAATGAGGGTGATGTACACTCTATCACCCGTCAGAATAATTACCCCCAATTTCCCCAAAATAACTACCGGCCATATCCTCCCTCTCATGGCCAGACCATCGCAAACATTCCACCTTCTTTCCCTAATTATCCACAACCACGCCCACAATACGCCCCACCTACAAATTTCCAACCAAGACCACCTCCTCCTCCACCAACCAAGACCACCACAAAACAACCCGAGACCTCCAAGGAACCCCGATCCACCTCTTCCTCCTCTCGCTGAAATATACCGATACCTTGCTCAGATAAACCAAATTGTACCAGCCCCTTGACCCAATCCAACCGCCATATCCTGTGTGGTATGATGCCACCGCTCGTGAGTATCATGGAGGAGCACAAGGGCACTCAACCGACAATCATGGGCACTCAGAGGAAGAGTGCACGCTTTAATCCAAACGGTGGTTGAAGATCGAGGAAATGGTTCCTCCCCAATGTTACCTCAAACCCATCGCCTAACCACAATGCGCAAGTGGTGTAAATATGATAGGGTCTAGGGAGAAGGATCAACACTAGAAGTGGATAAGTCGGTTCCATACTTCGAGGAGATTTTTATCAGAGCAACAAGGGAAGGCTACCTTTGCCTTCAGGTAGCGGGATTCGAAGAGAGTACGAGGTGTCCTTACCATGGAGGGGCAACTGACAATGAGCTGCGAGATTGTGAGGGGTTCAGGCAAGAAGTCCGAAACTTATTGTCTCTCAGGGTTCTGAGATGCCGCATAAGGTCAAGACTAAAAAGGAGTGAACACCATCGATACAGCTGTAACGCTTCTACCTCCAAACCTAATCACCTTCTCACCCCAGAGCCTCCGCCAGAATAGCTTATCCAAACTCCACCTCGCCTCCCATCACCAATACTCACGCTGCCCCTTGGAACTATAACTTCCAAGTTTTCACTCGTGAGCGCCAAGCAAGACATCCGCCTCCTAGTCTTGCCTCACCTCCGCACCACCAAAACCATGTTTCGCTTCTTCACGAGCACTTCGTAATGACTTATGCTGGACTCGCTAGCAACATTACTCCCCAAACCAGCCGGCCCGTTATTGCAACAAAATCCTCTCCACTGAGCAAGAAGTCGAGTTTATAACTCAAGTGGGAGGTGTTACTGAACGAAGAAAGAGAGAAGAGAAAAGGGAAAGTAAAATGGGAGAGTCGCCTAAAACACTAAGAGGAGGTTGAGAAAGCAGGGAAGTGAGCCCATTGAGCACAAGGAAGATGAAGAACCGCCGCTCCAAATAATGAAACAGAGCGAGTATGATGTGGTGGAGAAGTTGAGAAAACACCCGCCTGATTTCATCATATCACCGATCCCGAGCTCTAAGTGCACCGACAAGCCTTACAAAGAATCCTCGGATCAAGTTTTGTGAACCCCGACATTACTCCGGGCAATTTGAGAAGATAGTAGAACAAATCCTGCATCCAGCTTTGTAGCCTTTTCTCAAGAGGAGGTAGACTCGCAGCTTAGGGCACAATAAAGCTCGCATGTAATCGTGAAATGCAAGGGTTGTATAGTGGCCAAAGTTCTCATCGATAACGGATCGCCCTTAATGTATCGCTTAGCACAACCTTAGCCAGCCGCCAATCGACCAATCATATATACGCCAGAGTGCTATGGTGGTAAGAGCCTTTGACGGCATTCGTGGAGAGAGGTGCCGAGACATTGACTTGCCAATCCAAGTTGGTGCATGTACTTTCAACGCCACGCCTGTGATGAATATTGAACCGCTTACACTATGCCGTTGGGGAGGCCATGGATCCATTCCGCAAATGTCGCTCCTTCGACTTTGCACCGTAAGATCAAATACATTAAGGACGGCAAAATCATCACCGTGAGGGGCGAAGAGGCCATATCGTCACTAAGCCGCAATCACTTCCCTATGTGGAAGCGGCCGAGGAATCGTTGGAGAGTTCTTTCCGTGCCCTTGAACCGCAAGATACCGGAAGGAGGGGCTATGGCTATGGTAGCCAAAGTGTCACAAAGAACGGTATGAAGAGGGTAAAGGCCTCAGCGCCACATTACAAGGGGATCGTGGAACCCATACCGCTATTCGTAAGGTGGGCCGAGTGGTTTGGGATATGAGGAGGATGCCTCGTGGATGGGCGATTCTCGATGAGGAAAATACTTCGGATCGAGGTTTGACCGTAAGATGGGAAAATGAAAATAGTCCCGAGGATCACCGAGATCTTCACCAGCCTGGCCATTCAACATCCGCAAATACGTAAGAATCACCCGATGATCCATCCATCGATGTCATCCAACCGACTCCTTGTATGAGGCCCTAGTCTCGCCAAGAGTTGAGGGGCGTGAGCTTAACAACCGACAACTGAGGATATCCCCGCACTCAATCTCGAGTAAAGTACTCCGGTTATCTACACTTGATCACTTTGTCCATGGTGACAAGTGTAATACTGTAAATGGACCTTTTCTTATGGCATTAATATTGTTAATGAATTGATAGCGCATTTTTAAATCCAACACTCTCTTTCTTTCCTTTTTAAATTCCATCCTTATAACATGTTCTATTCTTTATTCATCCAGGACCATTCATCAATTAACACCTAATAATCCAATAGACTCGTAAATCCTCTGGTTAATTTTGAAATCCCCATAACTGCCATTACTTCAAGTGATTCTGAGGAAGACCTCACAGAAGAAGACGATGAAAAAGATAAACCCTCCCTCATGCCTTGTGAAAACGAAACGCGCACAATAAACTTAGGCACGGAGGAAGTAAAAAGGGAACTTAAGGTAGTGGAGAGTGAGGAATTGGGAGATATGATCTGTCTGCTTAAGGAATTCCTCGACGTGTTTTCTCGAGCTATGATGATATGGTGGGTTTGGACCTCGATAGTGACGCACAAAATTCCTTTAATCCTGTGAACAATTCCTGAAGGTAAAACTAAGGAGAATGAATCCCGACACTCGCTTCAAGGTTCAGTGGATGAAGTCAAGAAACAGATGACGGATTCTTGGAAGTGGTCAAATATCCCCAATGGGTGGCTAACGTTGTTCCGTGAATGAAGAAAGACGGAGAGTCGAGTGTGCGTTGACTACAGTGGACCTTAATAAAGCTAGCTTGAAAGACGATTTCCTCTCCCCACATTGATGTGTTAGTTGACAATGCCGCGGATTGGGCAGTGTTCGTGGTATTGATGGGGCATCGTGGTACAATCGATCCCAATGGACGAAGAAGACAAGGATAAACCGCTTTCATCACTCAATGGGGAGTATTCGCTATCGGTCATGCCCTTCGGGTTGAAAATGCAGGGGCTACTTACCATACGCAATGATCACATTATTCCATGACATGATGCATAAAGAAGTGGAGGTGTACGTGGATGATATGATCATTAAATCCAGGGAGAAGAGAGCCACGCTCGTGTGATGAGGAGGGTATTCGAAAGGCTCAGAAATACCACTTGAAGTCAACCCCGCTAAATGCATATTCTGAGCTAAATCGGGAAAGTTGTTGGGATTCATAGTAGAAAGGGATAGAAGTAGATCCGCATAAGGTTCGAGCTATTCAAGAAATGCCATCCCCAAAACAGTAAAGGGAGGTGCGCAGCTTTCGGGAAAGTCAACTACATTTCGAGGTTTATTTCTAATCTTATCGCCAAAGTCGAGCCTATTTTCAGACATTCGAAAAACAACTCTACTCTGGGATTCAGCTTTGTCAAGAGGCTTTTGAGAAAATCAAGCAAGATTCACAAATCCACCTGTATTGGTTCCACTGTGGCGTGTGCCTTTGATTCTGCATACATGGCGCTCAAAGAGACCAATGGGATGTGTTTTGGGACAACATGATGATACCGCCAAGAGAGAGGGCCATTTATTACCTAAGCAAGAAATTCAACGATTGTGAGTCAAGGTATTCTTCCTTAGAAAAGACTTGTCGCAAGTAGCCTCGACAAAGAAATCGCTCAAGCACTACCGTTGAATCACAAGACATGGCTCATCTCCGTGATGGATCCTATTAGATATGTATTCGAGAGCCCATTCGTGCTGTGAAGGATAGCCAAGTGGCAGTTATACTCTCCCAAAGACGACATAGTCTACATGACCCGAAAGCGTGAAAGGCAACAGAATTGTCGACCTCCTAGCGTAAAAATCCTATCCAAGATTATGAAGCTCGATTTTGAGTTCCCGATGAGCATATTAATGAAGTAGATCACAAGAGGAGAGGCCCGCCATGTATGGGAAATGTATTTTGATGGAGCAACAATTTATCCTAAACGGAATCTGAGTCAGATCGTATCCTGACGGAAAACACTTCCCGATAGCCAAGTTAAGGTTTGACTGCACTCAACAATGTCGCAGAGTATGAAGCTTGTGTGATGGGTCTACAAGTCGCTATCAAAATGAAAATCGAAAGTTGGAGGTGTACGGAGACTCGGCTCGATAATTTATCAAGTCAAGGGAGAATGGCAAACTAAGGATCCCAAGTTGATCCCATATCGTAAGTACTTTCATCGAGCTAATCAAGGAATTCAAGAAATCTCTTTCACTCATCTTAGCAGTGGACAAGAATCAATTTGTCGATGCTTTAGCTACTCTAGCCGTTATGGCCCAAATGGAAGAAGGGCGCATAACTCAAGCATTGAGGGTTAAAGCAAGGGATGAACCAAATACCGCTTCACGATTGAAGAAGAACCCGATGGAAAGCCTTGGTATCATGACATCCCGGCTCATCAGAGAACTGCAGAATTCTCGTGGCAACCAAAAATGAAAAGAAGATGATTCTGAGATTAGCATTGGGATACTTCCCAAAGGAGAAACCCTATACAAGAGGAGCTCCAACGGCGACCATCGAGATGTGTAGATGCAAAAGAAGCAAAGAGAATCCTCTTTGAGACACATGAGAGAAATTGTGCGACCATGCCAATGGACACATGATGGCTAAGCAAATCATGCGACGTGGGTATTTTTGGACCACAATGGAGAGGGATAGCATCGAGTATTTCCTAAGTGCCATAAGTGTCGATCTATGCCGATCCGATAAACGCCCCACCTCATAAACTGCTCAACCTCGCCTCACCATGGCCTTTCGCAATGTGGGGCATCGATGTGATCGGCCCTATCAATCCTAAGGCATCCAATGGGCACAGATTCATCCTAGTGGCCATCGACTATTTCTCCAAATGGGTCAAGCAACGCCAGATGCTCACATCACGCAAAACACGCTCCTTAAATTCTTCAAAAGCAACATCATCCGCCGCATGGTCTCCGAATGAAATTGTCACTGATAATTCCAAGAACTTGAATGGTCAAAATATTCAAGAATTATGTGATCAATACAAAATCCGCATCTCAATTCCTCCCGCATCGCCCCTAGATGAATGGAGCAAAGGAAGTCGCAAACAAAAATTTAAAGAGGATAATCCGAAAATGACGGCCACATATAGGGATTGGCATGATATGCTCCTTACGCTCTTCACGCATACCGACTTCCGTGAGGACTTCAACCGGCAACTCCATACTCGCCGGTCTATGGTATGGAGGCAGATGTCATTGAAGTTGAAATCCTTCCCTAAGAATCTCAAGGAGTCGAATTGATGAGTCGAATGGATTCACCAAGGTTGGACTGGCTTAAACTTGCTTGATGAGAAAAGGTTAGCAATGCATGTCATGGGCAATTATATCGAGGAGAATGGCTAGGCATTTGATAAAAGCGTCGCCCACGCGAATTCCAACCCGGGACTTAGTTCTCAAGAAAGTGTCATTTAACCAAAACGATCCACTTGGCAAATGGTCACCAACATACGAGGGACCCTATGTGGTTAAAAGGGCATTTTCCGAGGAGCCTTGATCTTGACCCAAATGGACGGCGAAGAGTTTCAGAGACTCGTGAATGCCGACATCACAAGAGGTATTATGCATAAACGAGTGAAGGATGAAACCCAAAGGGCGCCCAAAAAAAAAAAAAAAAAAAAAAAAAGTTGGGTTAAAAACCCAAAGGGCATCCCAAGAACTAAAACGGAGAAATAAGGAAGGGGTATGAAACCAAGGATGGAGACCACATGACAGTGAGGCTTCAGAGAACTTGAAATAATGGCAGTTAAAAGAATTCAAAACCAACTATAAGGATTATGTGAAATCTATCCTTGTACCTTCCCTTTCAAAGTCTATCCATGTTTCTCTTGAAGCCATAATAAAGTCATACTTTATTCCTTCTGCTTTTGTTTTCCTATTTACTCACCTTTTAATACTATCCTTGTTTAATGTGCTATTAATTAGTTAAATTTTTGCCATAAGATTTGAATTCACAAATTGATAACCTCACGTACTTTATTATGAGATTTGCAGGGAATGGCCGTTCAAAAAAAAAAAAAAAAAAAGAGGTGAAACCCAAAGGGCGCTTCGTTAAATGGACTAAAGAAAGTGAAAACCATGAGGGCGCTTTCCATAGAATAAGAAGAAAATCGGGAATGTAAGAGGGGCATTTGAAGAAAATGGGGTTATAGGTCAAGTCTTGCAACTTCTTTTCCGTTAATCATCTACTTCTAGATCTTGTTAAGTACACTTCGTCAGGGAAAGAACTTCATGTGTCAGGGTTAGACTTGCCTTGTAAGTTGATTTTAATTTCCTACAATTTACATTTCATGCAATTTAAATTTCCTGCTATCAACCTCTGGTTCCTTGATCTAAGTTGATTTTAATTTCCTACAATTTACATTTCATGCAATTTTAATTTCCTGCTATCAACCTCTGGTTCCTTGATCTAAGTTGATTTTAATTTCCTGTAATTTTAATTTCCAGCAATTTAAATTTCCTGCTATCAACCTCTGGTTCCTTGATCTAAGTTGATTTTAATTTCCTGTAATTTTAATTTCCAGCAATTTTAATTTCCTCGCTATCAACCTCCGTTCCTTGATCTAAGTTGATTTTAATTTCCTCGCAATTTTAATTTCAAAGAATTTTAATTTCCTCGCTATCAACCTCGGTTCCTTGATCTAAGTTGATTTTAATTTCTTGCAATTCACATTTCCACCATCAACCTCGGTTCCTTGATCTAAGTTGATTTTAATTTCTCGTTATCAACCTCTCGTTCCTTGATCTAAGTTGATTTTAATTTCATGCAATCTACATTATCCGGTTTTAATTCCAAAGAATTCACATTTCCACCATCAACCTCTCGGTTCCTTGATCTAAGTTGATTTTAATTTCCCGTTATCAACCTCTCGTTCCTTGATCTAAGTTGATTTTAATTTCATGCAATCTACATTATCCGGTTTTAATTCCAAAGAATTTACATTTTCTCGTCATCAACCTCTCGTTCCTTGATCTAAGTTGATTTTAATTTTCTCATATCAACCTCCGTTCCTTGATCTAAGTTGATTTTTAATTTCATGCAATTTACATTTCGTTATCAACCTCCGGTTCCTTGATCTAAGTTGATTTTAATTTCATGCAATTTACATTTCGTTATCAACCTCTCGTTCCTTGATCTAAGTTGATTTTAAATTTCATGCAATTTACATTTCGTTATCAACCTCTCGTTCCTTGATCTAAGTTGATTTTAAATTTCATGCAATTTACATTTCGTTATCAACCTCTCGTTCCTTGATCTAAGTTGATTTTGATTTCATGCAATTTACATTTCGTTATCAACCTCTCGTTCCTTGATCTAAGTTGATTTTGATTTCATGCAATTTACATTTCTCGTTATCAACCCCGGTTCCTTGATCTAAGTTGATTTTAAATTTCATGCAATTTACATTTCGTTATCAACCTCTCGTTCCTTGATCTAAGTTGATTTTAAATTTCATGCAATTTACATTTCGTTATCAACCTCTCGTTCCTTGATCTAAGTTGATTTTGATTTCATGCAATTTACATTTCGTTATCAACCTCCGTTCCTTGATCTAAGTTGATTTTGATTTCATGCAATTTACATTTCTCGTTATCAACCTCCTGCCTCGATCTAAGTTGATTTTAATTTCCTGCAATTTAAGTTTTCTGGATCCTTGATCTAAGTTGATTTTAATTTTTATTCCCCGATTCTTTGATCCAAGTTAATTTGGGTCTAACTTCTGTTGCCGATTTCTAGGTCATTAACTTAGGTATGCTTTAGTTCCTTAACTTCAAACACCTAATCGCCCAAAATATGAGTCGGAATCTTTACATAATTCCTATACGGAAATTTTTCCTTTAATAGAAATTATGTAAAGAGGGGCAAATTGCCGACACCATATTTTGGCCGACCCTAGAATCAATAAAAATTCTTCTTTGAACAACCTAATCACGCTTCCGATCCTCTTTGATATGCTGTCACATTTCCGATCTCTCCTCACAAAGGATTGGATCAATGCTAAGTCCTCACATTAATTAAAGAATCGCCGATATCTCAAATAAATTACCGAACTCTCAAAACCGTTGTAGAATATCCTGACATGACAAGTATATTCCTGATCTATTTTGATAAATAAAATGAACTGGCACTAGGTCTTATCCTACCAGTTTTATTGCCGACCTCCTTTCCAAAAGTTTAAGAGCTAAAGTTTTGGTTCGATTTAATGAGGATTCCGATCTTAAGTGTTCGAGTTAAATTTTCAATCAAGTCTGCTCAAAGATTTCTTCCCTACCGATCTCATGCTTAAAGTGCTTTCCGATCTCTCATACTTAGATTAATAATCACGCTTAGTTTTTGTTTTGCTATGCTCATACAATCAAATACTCGCATAAATAATGGTTTAAAATTTTCCGATCACAATCATTCATTGAACAAAGAGGCATTCCATTTCATGTCATAATCAGACAGTTATTCTACCGGGGATCACCCCACCGATCTACATTTGGATCACTCTCCTCTCTCCTCACCTTCGCTTCCTCCTCACTATCTTCGCCGCCGCCTGGAGCCGTGTCATCCATCCAGAGAAGTCCTCTTCAGTGGTAGCGCTGGAGTTCGGCCAAGAGATCCTTATGAGCATTCACATAGGCTCCTGGCCATTCCCGACACCATCTCTTCATCTTTTCCTTAAGCTCTTTGTCTTTCTCTCGTAAGCTCCTTATCCTTCGCTAAGCTCCTCTATAAGTTGAGCGACTGAGCGCTTCATGGCCAAGTGCCCGACTTCTCTCGAGCCCGCTCTCTTCAAACAGTCACGAGACTTTTCGCCGCCTTGTCTTCATGGTACTTCGCCCGCCCTCGACTTGAGATATATAATCCCGAGCTGATGAGAGTTGGGATCTGAGGGAAGCCAATTCCGATTTTTCTTCCCGACCTCCTTACCTGCACGCCGAATCTTTTCCTCAACCATGGTCCGGTTCACTGCACACTCCACATTCAAGCTCATGGATCGAGTCAAGATATCATCGAGACCATTCCGGATAGCCTCGTCCCGATCCTCCCGAAAGAAGATGGTAGACCCGTGACTTTGGCAAAATCGGGTTCTCCCTAACACCCGTTATCCTTCAAGGAGTCGATCAAGATTCGAGCGCCACGCAGAAGAGGTCCCCTAAGATTGAGAAGGACCCCGTCTGCATTTCTGGAACAATTGGGAGAGGTGGAGGCCGCTTCTTCCGATCTAGGAGGTGATCTGACAATTCATGGCCTGCAGATCCAAAGGTTGAGGCGGTCTCTTTGTATCTCCCTGTGTTCGTGGATCGGTGTTTGAAGTCGCTCAACGCTTCATCTCCTTTATCTTCCGAGATCTCTTTCTTTCTTTCGCTTCCTAGAACCTTCACCACCGCCATACCGCACGTAAAAGAGGTTAGTGAGATCGCTAAGGTCCCGAACCGAGATATAGAAAATACCAATGCCGAGGTCGAGAGCTAAGTTCGCGATCTTGGCCGTGATCGCTGCATGGTCCAATGGTGCGCTTCAGCCACCGATTTGGACAGAATATTTTAGAGTGGCGGCCCGACTTTTCACTCCATCACTACTAAGCTTTCCTCTTGACTCGTGGTAATGTGCTTCGGCAGGGGCCCCGGTACCACCAAATACGAGGAAAGTCCTCAAAGCTTTCTGATCTTTACTTCCTCGTAATGAAGAACCTGGCTCTTCCAATTCTTAAGGGATGAGGGCAGATCGAAAAGAGTCCGCAATGAGGCTTCACCGAAAGAACCAAAGGTTCGCCATCCTTTCAAATGAGTTAGTCCAGGCAGTTCTGAGAACACCTTAGCCATAGGTCCGATTCCCTTAGCTCGCATAGACCTCTGAAAGCTACCAAGATCCGCCACGAGTTGGGGTGAATTTGAACAATGGATGCTCTGAAGTTTTAGGACCACCTTATAGAAATCGCCTAGAGGGAACCTCGATCGCCTTTAATCGCTCCTCGTGACACCATGACCATGTCATTCTCTTCAAAAGAGTGATCGACATGAAGATCGCCATGGCACTTGATCACCATATGAATCAGACAAATATTGTATTCTTGAACAAACGATTGCAGATCGGATTCTCAAGAACCGATTTAAGCTCGTTTATAGGAAGGGTCTCTCTCCTTGAAGAAGGTGCGAGCTCGATGGTATGACCCGCCCCGAGTTGGAGCGAGGCCCGGAGGTTCTTGTTGAACGCTTGGCCCGATCGCTTCTTCTTCGCACGATGACCACGAGAATCGAATCGAAGGAGGGCTCGCGCCTCTCGACCTTCTGCACCGCTCATTTTCAAAAGAAACAAAGAATTTAAATTAAAAGAGGATCAAAGCCCTTACCGAGTCCGATCGGCGCTAAGAACTTGAGAAAACGAGAACTTCGGGTTGTGAGCAGGGATTGAAAATGGAATGAGAGAACAACCGCTAACCCTCCCACCCCTATTTATACTAGTCCGAGCATTTAATGCTCGCGAGGTTCTAGGCAACAGATCGATTGGTGGAACTCGACACTGCTCGATACTTCTCTCAAATATCCGAATGTTCAGTGGATGGGTTAATTGAGATCGCATAATAAGTTAAATATTTCAATAAAGGATCGCTTAAGTATCATTCGTAAAGAACCATCGGATAACCACATTAGAGATCGGAAAATAGTCAATAAGATGATAACCGATAAAATAAAGTCTTTATTTTCAAAAGATCGGATTACATCATTTGGGCGATCTCTAGGATCGGATTACACTAACATTGATCACATTATTTCGTGATCTCTAGAGATCGGATTGCATTGAAAATAAAATACATCATTTGGGCGATCTCTAGGATCTGACTACAATAAAGGTCTAACTACATCATTTGGGCGATCTCTAGAGATCCGATTACATTTTAGGATTACATCATTTGGGCGATTCTAGAGACCGTGGAACATCCTATCTAAAAGGCCTATGTCAAAGCCTAGTCTTGTGGATCGAATCAAAAGATGTGTTTGATCAGAGACCTACTGCTGACATCTGATAGATGTACAGCCAGATGGGGTGACTATGACTCCCATGAAGATGAGAGACATCGCCACCGATGTTACCACTCAAACCGACTACCGTCTAACACCCAATGTGGAGGAAAACCGCTTTAACACTCAATGTGATGAGAAACCGAATGAACTCGCTTGAGCGACTCGAGATCGCTACAACCAAGGTCCGCAATACAGATCGGCCAAATCCAAATTCTCTCACCATCGCCGCTAAGGTCATTCGATCACCGGATCGTGAATTTTCACTGGTGAGTAAAGAAGTTCATCTAAAAGATCAAAGCCACGCTTATAGCCGTAACTTCCACCGAGCAATGAACAGTGGAAAGTAAGAAAGGAAGAGAGGAAAATCGATGAAAGAAATGTCTCACGACAGGAGTATATATAGGGAAAATGAGCATTTATTGTCGAAAGGTAAAACGGCTTAACGCCGAATCGAGGGACAATTAATACTTTGACCGCATCAACTCAAGAAGGGAAAAGATCTAATAATAGATCTAAGGTGGGAGACCAGCATGAAAGGCCTGGAAAGAACATGTGAAAGAGATAAAGAGGAGGGATCGTAGGCAAAAGAATAAGACAAATTCCACAACCGCCGCCGTAATCAGAGCCGAGGTAGTTAAGGCGCTGCACGAGATCTCCACCGCACGCCTAAGAATCGCCCGCAATGCCGACAGTGCTGGTATGTCATGACACCCAGACATCCCAATCTCCACCGTTGATCCCACTTGTAAGGACAAACCCGAACCCTTAGATCAAGAGAGAAGACGACAATACCAAGGTTTTTCGCTCTTAGCCCTGGATCGCTCCGACAAGGAAATTTGGGACCGCTGATGGAAAGAAGAAAAGGACAAATATTATGAAGAGTGATCTCAACCATTCATTTTGATTCTCTTTAATTCCCGAACCTCCGATCATGTCCTTCTAATCTCGACCCTCCATCTCCTCAAATAAATCGACCCTTCACGAAGAGCACCCGATTCCTATAAATACCGCATAAAACTGCTCGAGGGACTGCAAGAAAAATAGACAAGAGGTCATATTATAGCAGAGGAACTCAAATTTCATTTAGTTTACTACTCGCTACTTAGGAGTGTCAATCAAAAAGACTTTTGAAACAAGTTTTCAAGTGTTTTTCTTGAAAAGATTCTCAATACCGAACTCTACATTTCCAGCTTGTTCATTATCCGGTCACACTCTCACTTTCTCGCTTTTATCATTTCTCGCCCAAGCTCAACTTCATTCTATTCGGTTCTTTTCATCTTGATCTGATCGCATTTTAGCTAATCACCCTCCAGCCACGAGGAACACCACCCTCGTGCCAATCAATCCTTGCCTTATCACTATTTGGCGCCCATAGTTATTTTAGTAGCTTTGGCTCCTCACTGGTAAGAGCT
Organism: Hevea brasiliensis; assembly: GCF_030052815.1. NCBI lineage: Eukaryota > Viridiplantae > Streptophyta > Magnoliopsida > Malpighiales > Euphorbiaceae > Hevea > Hevea brasiliensis. Next base: position 87,419,079 of record NC_079505.1, on the reverse strand, counting down.
CATACTACTGCTTTATTAAATGCTTACATTTACTTTCAGATTTTCTTTGTTCTTCTCACATCCGTGACTTTCTACTTTTGCACAAACGATCCCCAAAGAATGTTACCGTAAGAGCTCATATCACCGCTTTATCGAGTGTCTACATTTACTTTCTCAGATTTTCTTTGTTCTTCTCACATCCGTGACTTTCTACTTTTGCACAAACGATCCCCAAAGAATGTTACCGTAAGAGCTCATATCACGCTTTATCGAGTGTCTACATTTACTTTCTCGTGATTTTCTTTGTTCTTCTCACATCCGTGACTTTCACGCTTGCACAAACGATCCCCAAAGAATGACACTCTAATCATCTATTTAGTGATCAATTCATTTTTATTAATCTTCATCCTTTTTTTGAAAGTAAGTTTTCTAACTCCTAGTAGTATGTAAGTGGTTGGGTAAACGTGGGTAACTGCAACTTAGGGGTCTTTTTTTAAAAGAGAGAACATGAATAATACGTCAGAAGATAGCCAAACTATTAGGCCGACGTAAACAAAGAATTCGCAAGATGTCATAAAGCTAAATAGAACCAAAGTAAACATAATGTAATAGATCGATGTTAATAGATATTGGTAAAATGACTACATGAAAAGGTCGTGAATCAAGTCTAGTGTTCCCTGCTCAGCCACAGTGGTATCCAGTAAACCTTATCCCCAAAGATTTTTGAATGCCGTAATTCTTAGTTTTAGGTTCTTAGGACCCGTAGTCGTGGTTAAATTTTTAAAGGTCTAAAAGTCTTTGTCCGGTCCCGCTAAAATAGAAGAGGCTCAAGAGTCCTTATCCTATCCTTGCCTAAAAGTTTTAAATCAACTCTTAAAGGAGATCTGAGGAGGATTCTTATCCTGCCTCCCTTCAAAATTTTGATAAACATTAAGTAGGGATCTGAGGAGAGTTCTTATCCTGGCCTCAACTCAAAACATTAATAAATAACTCTAAAAGAGATCTGAGGAGGGTTCTTATCCTGCCTCCTTCAAATTTTAATAAACATTAAATAGGGATCTGAGGAGAGTTCTTATCCTGCCTCAACTCAAAACATTAATAAATAACTCTAAAAGAGATCTAAGAGGGTTCTTATCCTGCCTCCCTTCAAATTTTAATAAACATTAAATAGGATCTGAGGAGAGTTCTTATCCTGGTCTCAACTCAAAACATTAATAAATAACTCTAAAAGAGATCTGAGGAGGGTTCTTATCCTGCCTCCCTTCAAATTTTAATAAACATTAAATAGGGATCTGAGGAGAGTTCTTATCCTGCCTCAACTCAAAACATTAATAAATAACTCTAAAAGAGATCAGAGGAGGGTTCTTATCCTGCCTCCCTCAAAATTTTAATAAACAACTTAAAAGAGATCACGGGAGAGTTCTTATCCGATTCTCACACTGCTCACTAAGGTTGTCTCATTTACTTATGTATCCGGGTGATCCGAATTTAGTGAAAATCAAATATTCCTTCTACCAAAAGGATTAACATTGCCGCTAAGCCCTCCTAACTAATTTATAAAGGACGCAGACTAAATCTACTTACCCTTATTAAGGGACGAGGTGGGGTGCCTAACACCTTCCCCACCCGCTACTTTAATTCCTAACTTAGAATCTCTGCTTTGAAGTGGTTTCATTTTTAATTTAACTTCTCAAATGGTTTTCTTTAGTTTCCTCAAAACTAAGGTGGCGACTCACTTTTTCCCACTTCGTGAGTGATCGCCTGTGCGACCGCAAAATCCCATCATGACACTCGATTATATATCAAGTCAAGGGAGAATGGCAAACCAAGGACCCCAAGCTAATCCCATATCAGAAGTACTTACTGAAGCTGATTAAGAAATTCGAAGAGATCTCTTTCACTCACCTTAGTAGAGACAAGAATCAATTTGCTGATGCTTTAGCTACTCTAGCCGTTATGACTCAAATCGAAGAAGGGCAGATGGCTCAGATATTGAAGATTAAGGCAAGGAATGAGCCAGCTTATTGCTTCATGATTGAGGAAGAACCCGACGGTAAACCTTGGTATCATGACATCCTAGCCTACTGCAGAACCAGAGAATTCCCCTCAGGGGCAAACCGAAACGAAAAGAGGATGGTTCGGAGATTAGCATTGTGATACTTCCCCAGTGGTGAAACCCTATACAAGAGAGGGTCCAACGGTGAATTGTTGAGATGTGTGGATGCAAAAGAGGCGAAGAAAATCCTTTTTGAGACTCATGAGGGAAATTGTGCAACCCATGCCAATGGGCACATGATGGCTAAGCAAATCATGCGACGGGGGTATTTTTGGACCACAATGGAAAAAGATTGCATCGAGTATTTCCGGAAGTGCCATAAGTGTCAGATCTATGCCGATCCAATAAATGTGCCAGCCCACAAGTTGTTCAACCTCGTCTCACCATGGCCTTTCGCAATGTGGGGCATCGATGTGATTGGTCCCATCAATCCCAAGGCATCCAATGGGCACAGATTCATCCTTGTGGCCATCGACTATTTCTCCAAGTGGGTCGAGGCGACATCCTATGCGCACATCACACAGAATACGTTTCTCAAATTTCTCAGAAGCAATATCATCTGCCGGCATGGCCTCCCTAACGAAATCGTCACTGATAACGCTAAGAATCTGAATGGTCCAAGGATTCAGAAATTGTGTGATCAATACAAAATCCGACACCTCAATTCCTCCCCATACCGTCCCTAGATGAATGGAGCGGTGGAAGCTGCAAACAAAAACCTCAAGAGGATAATCCGGAAAATGACGGTCACGTATAGGGATTGGCATGATATGCTTCCTTATGCTCTCCACGCATACCGGACTTCTGTAAGAACCTCAACCGGGGCAACTCCATACTCACTGGTTTTCGGGATGGAAGCGGTATCACCTATTGAAGTTGAAATTCCTTCCTAAGGATTCTCAAGGAATCGTGATTGATGAGTCGAATGGATCCACCAAGGTTGGATCGCTTAAACTTGCTAGATGAGAAAAGGTTAGCAGCAGATGTCATGGGCGCTATACTGCATGAGGATGGCTAGAGCATTTGATAAAAGCGTTCGCCCACACGAATTCTAACCCGAGGACCTAGTTCTGAAGAAAGTGCTGCCGAATCAAAACGATCCCCGGGGCAAATGGTCACCAATCTACGAGGGACCCTATGTGGTTAAAAATGCATTTTCTGGAGGAGCCTTGATCTTGACCCACATGGACGGTGAAGAGTTTCCGAGACCTGTGAATGCTGACACCGTCAAGAAATACTATGCCTAAAAAAAAAAAAAAAAAAAAAAAGAGAAAGTAGGAGTGAAAACCCGAAAGGGCGCTCCTAGCAAAATGTGGGAAAGAGGGTGAAAACCCGAGAGGGCGCCTTCTGCAAAATGAGTGAAGGATGAAAACCCGAAAGGGCATCCTGAAAGAGTGAGTTACTCAAAAAAAAAAAAAAAATCTAGGGGTGAAAACCCGCAAGGGCATCCCAAGAACCAAAAGGGAGAAATAAGGAAAGAAGCATGAGACCAAGAAGGGAAATAAACCGTCGTGACATGAGGCTTCAGAGAATTTGAAATAATGGCGGTTAAGGGATTCCAAAGCCAGCCACAAGGAATATGTGAGATCTATCCTTGTACCCTTCTTCTTTGAAACTCTATCTTTGTTTTTATTAAAATCGTAATAAAGTCATACTTCATTCCTTATGCTTCTATCTTTCCCTTATATTTATTCTTTAACATTATCCTTCCGCAATCTCGTTATTTAATGCGCTATTTAAATCAGTTAAAATTTTTGCCATAAGATTAAGATTTGACAATTGATAACCTCATGTACTTTACTATGAGATTTGCAGGGAATGACCTAAAAAAAAAAAAAAAACTAGAGGTGAAAACCCGGAAGGGCACTTCAAGTCATATAGACGGGGGAAGTAAAACTGCAAGGGCGCTTTTCGAGAAAGAAAATGTAAAAGGGGCATTTGAAGAAATGGGGTCATAGGTTAAGTCTTGCAACTCGTCCTCTATTCATCATTGGTCTTCGGGATTCTGTTAAGTACACTTCATTGGGGAAGAACTGCTCGTGTCCGAATTAGGCTTGCTTTGTAAGTGCAATTTAAATTTCCTGTTATCAACCTCTGGTTCCTTGATCTAAGTTGATTTTAATTTCCTGCAATTTAAATTTCGTTATCAACCTCCGTTCCTTGATCTAAGTTGATTTTAATTTCCGCAATTTAAATTTCGTTATCAACCTCTCGTTCCTTGATCTAAGTTGATTTTAATTTCCGACATTTAAATTTGTCGTTATCAACCTCTCGTTCCTTGATCTAAGTTGATTTTAATTTCCAAAGAATTTAAATTTCCTCTTATCAACCTCTCGTTCCTTGATCTAAGTTGATTTTAATTTCCAACAATTTAAATTTCCCGTTATCAACCTCTCGTTCCTTGATCTAAGTTGATTTTAATTTCCAAAGAATTTAAATTTCCCCGTTATCAACCTCTCGTTCCTTGATCTAAGTTGATTTTAATTTCCGCAATTTAAATTTCCGTTATCAACCTCTCGTTCCTTGATCTAAGTTGATTTTAATTTCCGCAATTTAAATTTCCGTTATCAACCTCTGGTTCCTTGATCTAAGTTGATTTTAATTTCCTGCAATTTAAATTTCCTGTTATCAACCTCTGGTTCCTTGATCTAAGTTGATTTTAATTTCCTGCAATTTAAATTTCCTGTTATCAACCTCTGGTTCCTTGATCTAAGTTGATCTTAATTTCTTGCAATTTAAATTTCCTGTTATCAACCTCTGGTTCCTTGATCTAAGTTGATCTTAATTACCTGCAATTTAAGTTTCCTGTTATCAACCTCTGGTTCTTTGATCCAAGTTGATTTTAGTTCAATTTCTGTTGCCAATTTTTAGGTCACCGACTTAAGTGTGCTTTAGCTCCCTAACTTCGAACACCTAATCGTCCAAAATATGAGTCTGAATCTTTACATAATTCCTACACGGGAAATTCTCCCTTTAATAGAAATTATGTAAAGAGGGGCAGCTGTCGACACCGTATTTTGGCCGATCCCCAAAATCAATAAAACTTTGAAACTGACCCCCAGTACTAAGTCTCCTTTTGACAGCTAATCACATTTCCGATCCCCCTTTGATAGACAGTCACATTTCCGATCTCTCCTCACAAAGAATTGAATCAATGCTAAGTCCTCACATCAGTCAAAGCATTACCAGTCTATTAGATCGCTCACCGATCTCTCAAACCCATTGTCGAATCTCCCACTACCAAGTATATTCTCGATCTCATGGCAAACGAAATAAACTGACAATAGATCTCTTCTTACTAGTTTTATTGCCGATCTCTCTTTCAAAAGTTTAAGAATGATTAAAGGTTCCATACCGGTTTAATGATGACCCCGATCCTAAGTGTTTAAGCCGATTTTGACCAAGTCCCTTTACCGATCTCATGCTCATTGTGTTTTCCGATCTCTCACACTTAGGTTAATAATCATTTTCAGTTATTTCAACATACTCAGACAATCAAGTGTTTAATAATTTAGAAATTTTCCGATCATAACCATTCATCGAACAAAAAAGGGCATTCCACTTCATTTCATTTCAAAAATTTATACAAGTCATTCTACTGGGGATCACCCCACTGATCTACATTTTGCTCATTTTCTCTCTCATCCTCGGCCTCTTCGCTTCCTCCTCGCTCCGGAGCTGTCGGCCATCCAAGAGAAGTCCTCCTCTGTAACGCTCGAGCTCGGCCAAGAGATCCTTGTGAGCGCTCACATAAGCGCCGGCCATTCCCGCCACCATCTCTTCATCTTTTGCCTTAAGCTCCTCAAAGAAGGTGAGCGACTGAGCAGCCTTCATGGCCCGAGCGCCTGGACTTCTCTCGAGAGCATGATCCCTTTCACCGTAACATGAGTTTGTTCGCCACTTATCCTCATAGTACTTCATGCGCCTCAATTTGAGATATGTAATCCTCGAGCTGATGAGAGTTGGGATCGAGGGATGCCACTTCTGACTCTTCTTCTCGACCTCCTTACCTGTGTGGTGCGCTTTTCCTGACTATGTGCCGTTCACTGACACTCTACATCTGCACTCATGGATCAAAGTTAGATGTCGCCAAGATTGTCCGAGACACGTCATTCCGATCCTCCCGAAGGCGCATGGAAGACCCCAAGACTTTGGCAAAATCGGGTTCTCCCAACATCCGGCTTGTTCTCCAGAAGCGATCGCTTGGGCGCCACGAAGGGGGCCTAGCAGAGGTCGAGAACGACTTCTCTCGTGCTTAGAGCAACCGGAGGAGGTGGAGGCGCTCTTCTCGCCGAGGAGGAGATCGGACAGCTTCGCGATCGGCGGTCCCAAGGTTGAGGTGGGTCCTTTGTATCTCCTGTGTTCATGGTCGGTGTTTGAAGTAGCGCCGAACACTTCATCTCTTTTACTTTCCGGGAAATCTCTCTTTCTTTCTTTCGCTTCCTGGAACCCTCACCACCCGCCATACCTGCACAAAGAAGAGGTCAATGAGATCGCTAAGGTCCTGAGATCTGAGATGTAGAAAATACCAATGCCGAGGTCAGAGAGCGGAAGTTCGCGATCTTGGCCGGTGATCAGCTGTATGGTCTAATGGTGCAAATGCTAGCCACCGCATCTAAACAGAGAACTTCCGAGTAGCCACCGATTCTTCGCCCATCACTATTAGGCTTTCCTCCTTGTTCAGTGGTAATACGCTTTGGAATCAAGGGCCCCCGTGCCACCAAACACGGGAAAGTCCTCAAAGCAGGTCGAATTTTTGCTCCTCAGAATGAAGAAGCGGTTCTTCTAATTCTCAAGGGAGGAGGGCAGATCGGTGAAGAGCCCACAATGAGGCTTCGCTTGAAAGAACCAGTGCTCGTCGTCCTTTCGACGAGTTAGCCTATGCAGTTCGGCGAACACCTTAGCCGTAGTACTGATTCCCTTAGCTCGGCACAGGCCTCCAAAGGCTACTAAGATCCGCCACGAGTTAGGGTGAATTTGGGCAATGCACACTCGGTGAAATTTTAGGACCTCCTTGAAGAAGTCGTCCAGAGGGAACCAAGACCGCCTTTAATCGCTCCTCGATACCATAACCATGTCATTCTCTTCAAAGAAGTGATCGCCGATGATCGCCGTGACACCGATAAGTTCGCATTTAATCAGACGTAATATTGTACTCGGCCGAACGATTGCGCATCGAATTCTTACAAGATCGATGGCAGCTCGCCCATAGGAAGATTCTCCTCCCCAAGAAGGTGCATGCCGTGATGGTGCGATCCGCCCCGAGCCGAACGGAGACCCTAGGAGGTTCTCGTTGTGCGCCGGCCCACCACCTCTTCTTCATCGACGCACCACAAGAACGAATGGAAGGAGGGCTCGCCGCTTCTCGACCTTCTGCGCCGCCATTTTCAAAGGAAATAAAGAATTTAAACTAAAAGAAGATCAAAGCCCTTACCGAGTCCGATCGGCGCTAAGAACTTGAGAAAACGAGAACTTTGAAGTTATGAGCAAGAGATCGAAATGACATACAGGAGCAAATGGCTAACCCTTTACCCCTATTTATACTGCTCGAGCATTTAATGCTCACGATGTCCTGTGCAATGCATCGGTTAATCTGGATTCGCGCTTGTTCTCGACACGCCTCGAACACTCCAAATTCCATAAAGAGAACGGCTAATTAGAGATCGCATATTAAGATAAATGTTTCAATTGCGATCGCTTAAAGGTTGTTCGCTTAGGAACCAGATCGATAAACACATCGTAGATCAAAAATAATCAATGCAATAATAATAAGAGGATAATTGACTTTATTTCCAAAAGATCGGATTACATCATTTGGGCGATCTCTAGGAATCTAATAATAGAGATCTAAGATGGGAGATCAGCATGAGAGATCTAATAGGAGAGTGGAGGGTTCTAAGGCAAAAGAATAAGACAAATCCCAAATAACCATCGCCGTAATCGAGCCGAGGTAGTTAAGGCGCGCAGACGAGATCTCCACCGCACGCCCGAGAATCGCCCCAATGCCGACAGTGCTGTGGTATGTCATGACACTCAGACATCCCAATCTCCACCATTGATCTCACTTGTAAGGACAAACCCGAACCCTTGGATCAAGAGAGAAGACGACAAGACCAGGGCTTTTCACTCCTAGCCTCGATCCCCTGACAAGAGAATTTGGGACCGTAGATTAGAAGAAGAAAATGACAAATTTTCTAAAGAGGATCTCACTGTCTGCTCGATCCTCTTTAATTCCCGAACCTCGATCATGTCCTTCAAATCCCGACCTCCATCTCCTCAAAATAGATCCCGACCTTCATGGGGAGCACCTGCCTTATAAATACCGCTCAAAACTGTTCAAAGGGGACGAAAAAAATATAGACAAGAGGCAGTGGCTATAGTGGAATAACTCTGAAACTTAATTCAGTTTGTTACTCTGCTATTTTTTTTGATTTTTCGTAGGAAGAAACTTTTGAAACTAGTTTTCTGAAGTGTTTTCTTGCAAAAGGGATTCTTGAATACTGAAATTTTTCATTTTCAGTTCGTTCATTATCCTGTGGCACTCCCACTTTCTGTCTTTGTCATTCTCTATTTCCATTCATATTGTCTAAGCTCAACTCCACTCAAGCTTGGTTATTTTGACCTGTTTACATTTTAACAAAGGATACTTCATTTCAAGGCAAACCATAGTCCTCCGGCTGCCAACCTGCAATCTTGCTACTTTTTGCGATTCTGTAGTTAGTTCAATAGACTCGACTCTACAGTCGTTTTTAATATCGCCATTTTATTAAGTCTACTTCTCGTTTTACGTATTTCCTTTTGTCCTCATTCTTATGCCTGTTGTTTTCTTTAAGTTCATGTCACGCTAAAAAAATACAAAGGAAAGATATGCTCTAGTTTACTCCCGTGCTAGCTAACCTACACTTTTGTTAATCTTTATTATTTCTGAACACAAGTCATCTAGCCCCGAGTTACGTAGAAGCAGCTAGACAAAATGTAGGTAACTGTGTTTAAAGTGTCTCTTTGAAAAAAAGAGGGTCTAAATAACACATCAGGGAAATAGCAAAATTGAATCACTAGGCTGACATGGGAAGCGATCCAGCATAATGCCATAAGGCGGAATAAAAATCAAGACTCAAATAAGTAAAAGTGTACAGATAGGATACTGGTAAAGTGACCTTAGGGGAGGTCAGCATAATTCAGTCCGGCTTCTCTTATTTAGTCACAAAATACCAATTAGTTAAAAGAAGCCTTATCCTCAAAGACCTTTGAACGCTGTAATCCTTAGCTTTAGGTCCTTATGACAGTAGTCAAATTAGAATTCGAGATCTAAAAATCCCATTCAGGCTCCTGTTAATTTAAAAGAGATCGGAGGAGAGTTCTCATCCGATTCTCAACTTAAAATTCCAATGGATATTTAAAAGAGATCAGAGGAGAGTTCTTATCCGGTCTCAACTCAAAATTTAAAATAAATACTTAAAAGAGATCGGAGGAGAGTTCTTATCCGGTCTCAACTCAAAATTTTAATAAATATTAAATAGAGATCGGAGGAGGGTTCTTATCCGGTCACAACTCAAAATTTTAATAAATACTTAAAAGAGATCGGAGGAGAGTTCTTATCCGGTCTCAACTCAAAATTTTAATAAATATTAAATAGAGATCGGAGGAGGGTTCTTATCCGGTCACAACTCAAAATTTTAATAAATATTAAATAGAGATCGGAGGAGGGTTCTTATCCGGTCACAACTCAAAATTTTAATAAATATTGAATAGAGATCGGAGGAGTGTTCTTATCCGGTCTCAACTCAAAATTTTAATAAATATTAAATAGAGATCGGAGGAGAGTTCTTATCCGGTCTCAACTCAAAATTTTAATAAATATTAAAGAGTTCGGAGAAGAGTTCTTATCCAATTCTTAAATTAAATTTTAATGAAATATTCCTTTCAAATAAAATTAACATACAACAGTAACTCACTAAGGTTGTCTCATTTACTTATGTATCTGGGTGATCCAAATTTAGTGAAAAATTAAAATTTCCTTTTGATAAAAGGATTAACATCTCTATCCGAGCCCTCCTAACTAATTTATGAAAAAGGCGAAGTTAAATCTACTTGCCCTTATTGAGAGACGAGGTGGGATGCCTAACACCTTCCCCACCCGTTTACGGACCCCGAACCTAGAATCTCTGTCTTGAAGTGGTTTCATTTCAATCTATTTTCACAAATGGTTTTCTTTAGTTTCCCTCAAAACTAAGGTGGCGACTCCTCACTCGTTCCCACTTCGGTGAGGGTTCGTTTAGGCGACCGCAAAACACCTTGCGACATGGATGAGAAGTATGCTTCGGGATCAAAGATTTGATCAGAAAATCGGGAAAATGAAGGTAGTTCCGAAAATCACAGAGGTCTTCACCAATCAAGTCATTGAAAATCTAGTGGAAGTTGAAGAATCACCCGATGAACCATCCATTGATGTCATCCATCTCGATTCCTTGTATGAAGCCCTGATCTTGCCAATAGCTGAAGGGCAAGAACTAGACAACTGGACAGCAGAGGACATTCCTGTACTCAATTTCGAGTAAAGTACTTTTGGTTATCTGCACTTGATCATTTCATCCATGGTGACAAGTGTAATATTGTAAATGGACCCTTTTCTTATGATGCAAATATTAATGGATTAATAGCGCATTTTACATTCAATTCTCTTTTCCTTGTTTCTTTTGCCATTTTCATAACATATTCCACTTTCGTTTCTTCAGGACCATTCATCAATTAACATCTAATAATTCAATAGACTCAGAAATTCCTCTGGTTAATTTTGAAATCCCCATAACTGCCATTACTTCAAGTGATTCTGAGGAGGAACTTGCAGAAAAAAGGGATGAGAGAGATGAACCTTCCCTAGTGCCTTGTGGGGACAAAACGTACACCATAAATCTAGGCACGAAAGAAATAAAAAGGGAACTCAAGGTTGTGGGGAGTGGAGAATTAGAAGATATGGTCAGTTTGCTCAAAGAATTCTTGAATGTATTTTCATGGAGCTATGACGATATGACCGGTTTAGACCCCCAAATTGTGACGCACAAAATTCCCTTAAATCCCAGGACGATCCCAGTAAAGCAGAAACTAAGAAGAATGAACCCTGACACGCTACTCAAAGTTAGGGATGAAGTCAAAAAGCAGTATGATGCTGGGTTTCTGGAAGTAGTCAAATATCCTTAATGGATAGCTAACGTTGTCCCGGTAATGAAGAAGGACGAGAGAGTTAGGGTGTGCGTTGATTACCGAGATCTCAATAAAGCAAGCTTGAAAGATGATTTCCCTCTCCCACACATAGACGTGTGTCGCAAGGAGTTTTGCGGTCGCCTGAACGAACCCTCACCGAAGTAGAAAAGAATGAGGAGTCGCCACCTTAGTTTTGAGGGAAACTAAAGAAAACCATTTGTGAAGATAAAGTGAAATAAAACCACTTCAAAGCAGAGATTCTAAGTTCGGGGTCCGTAAACGGGTGGGGAAGGTGTTAGGCACCCCACCTCGTCCCTTAATTAGGGTAAGTAGATTTAACTTCGCACTCTTTATAAATTAGTTAGGAGGACTTGAATGGAAATGTTAATCCTTTTAACAAAAAGGAATATTTAATTTTTCACTAAATTCGGATTACCCAAATACATAAGTAAATGAGACAACCTTAGTGAGTTATTGTTGTATTGTTAATTTTGTTTAAAGGGGGCTATTTGGTTAAAATTCAATTTGAGAATCGGATAAGAACTCTCCTCCGATCTCTTTTAAAAATTTTGGATTGAGAATCGGATAAGAACTCTCCTCAGACCTCTTTTAATATTTATTAAAATTTTAGCTCGAGGATCGGATAAGAACTCTCCTCCGACCTCTTTTAATATTTATTAAAATTTTAGCTTGAGGATCGGATAAGAACTCTCCTCCGACCTCTTTTAAGTTGTTTGTTAAAGTTTTAGGTGAGAATCGGATAAGAAACCCTCCTCCGATCTCTTTTAAAATTATTTGCTGAAATTCTGGTTGAGGATCGGATAAAGACTCCTTTCTGCTCTCTTCTATTTAAACGGTAGTCGGATAAGGGTCTTTCCGATCTCTCTAAATTTTACCTATCGAGAGGACCTAAGGCTAAGGGTTCTGACGTTCAAAGGTGTCAGGGGGCCTGAGCAAGACTTCTTTAGCTGATTGGTACCTTAGGACTAGACAGGGGATACCAAACCGAATCCTCCGACCTTCTTATATGGTCACCTCACCAGCATTTTCGATAGCCGACCTATTCTATTTAGTTATCCAGGGTTTGGTTTTACTCTATCTTATGACGTCTTGCCCAATGATCTATTGAGTTATTCTAGTGACTCGGCTTCACCATTCTCCTGGCTTATTATTTAGACCTTTCATTATTCCAAAGGGACTTTTTAAGTCATTGCTACCTACATTTCATCCAACCACTTATACATTACTCCTGACTAGATGACTTATGCTCTAAATAATAAAGATTAATAAAGGTATGGATTAGCCGACACGGAAATAAACTAGAGCACAACCTTCCTTTGTATTTTTTCTAACGTGATATGAACTTAAAGAAAATAACATACATAAAGAAAGAAGAAAGGAAATACGTAAAACAAGAACTGAACTTAATACAATGGCAATATGAACACTGACCTGTAAGGAGTCGAATCTAGTGAACTAACTACAGAATCACAAAACGCAATAAGATTGCAAGTTGATAGCCGGGAGACTAAGGTTCGCCTTGGAACAAAGAGTGCTTCACTAAATGCAATCGAGTCAGAATTGTACCCGAGTTTAACTGAGATTGAGCATGGGTGATGGAAGTGAAAATAAGGATAACAAGGAACTGAAAAATGTGAACGCTGCGGGATAATGAACGAGCTGAAAATGGAAAGTTTCAGTGTTCAAAATCCTTTTAAGAAAACACTTCAGAAAACTGGTTTCAAAAGTTCTTCTTATGAAAGTAGAGTAACGATCTGAATTAAAGTTCAGAGTTCTTCCGCTATAGTAACTACTTCCTTTCTTTTTTTTTTGTCCTCCTCCTTTTGAACAGTTTTTATGCAGGTATTTATAGGAACCGGGTGCTCCCCATGAAGGGTCAGGATCTATTTTGAGAGAGATGGAGGGTCAGGATTTCGAAGGACATGATCTGAGGTTCAGGAATTAAAGAGGATCGTAATGCATTTACCGAGATCCCCTTCAGAATATTTGTCATTTTCTTCTTCTAATCTGACGGTCCTAAATTCTCTTGTCCGGGGCGATCCGAGGGCTGGGAGTGAAAGGCGCTGATCTTGTCGTTTTCTTCTTCGATCCAAGGGCTCCGGCCTCATCCTTACAAGTAAGATCAACGGTGGAGATTAGGATGTACAGCGCTGTCCTAACGTACGCATGTCAGAAATGCGGGTGATTCTGGGGCGTGCGGTTGAGATTTCTCCTGCAACGCTTTAACTATCTCGGCTCTGATTATGACGCATAATGTAGGCGCATTATTCACTTTGTTTTCTCGCTTCTCTCTTCCTTTCCGATCTTCTTAACATGATCCTTCTCCGATCTTTTATACCGACCTCCCTTCTTCCGACCAGACGCTCCTGGCCCTCCCTTAATCAGTCCGCTCGTCAAAGCATTAATTTCCTCGATTCCCAAAACGCCCGCTTGCTTTCGCTTAGCAATAAATGCTTGATCTCCCCTTATATATACCCCTGACCAAAAAATTTTCTCCATTCAATTTTCCTCTTTTCCTCCTTACTTTCCTGCTCTAGTTGTTCCGGCAGTTGTTCCGGCTATGATTGTGGTTTTTGATCTTTTTCCGATGGACCTTTTTATTCTCGATGAAAATTTATGATCCCGTGATCAAGAATCGTAATGACCTCATCCGATGATGGTGAGAGAATCGACTAATTAACCGACCGATCGCGACCTCGATCGGCCGATCTCGAATCATTCGACCGATTCAAATGGCGAATCGATTTCGAGCGAGAAGATCGCTAATATTCCCTTAACGCCGATCGCCTTGGCGCTCATCCGCTCCTCCTCGCACCGGGTGTTCCGACAATGCTTGGTTTCGAAGCAGAACACCGATGACGACGTCTCTTATCTTCATGGGAGTCATAGTCACCCCATCCGAGCCGTACATCTATCCGATGTCAACACCGGTCTCCACATCTTTTGACTCACCACGAGACTAAGCTTTGACATAGGCCTTTAGATGGATGTTCCACCGGTCTCTAGAGATCGCCCAAATGATGTATTTTATTTTCAATGTAATTTGATCTCTAGAGATCACCGAAATGATGTAGTCCAATTTTAATGCAATCCGATCTCTAGAGATCACCCAAATGATGTAATCCGATCTTTTGGAAATAAAGATTTTATTTTGTCAATTATCATCTTATTATTATTGCATTAATCATTTTTCGATCTCTGAAGTGAGTATTAACCTAAGTGTGAGAGATCGGAAACACAATGAGCATGAGATCGACAGTGGAACCAACGCTAAACGACTCGATTATAATTAGAAATTTGATTTAACCCACTTAAGATCGAGATCTTCATTACATCGATTGGAATCTTAACTTGATTATTCCTAAACTTAAACCGAGAGATCGCAATAAGACCGTGCCATAAAGATATAGTGTCGCTTCAATTTTGTTTGACAAGAGAGATCGGAATGTACTTGATCGGTCAGAAATTTAACAATTGGCTTGAGAGATCGGTGAGTGACTTGAGAGACCGGTAAGGCTTTAACTAATACGAGGACTTAGCATTGATTCAATTCTCTGTGAAGAGGGATCGGAAATGTGGTTAAATGGCAAGGAGAGGTCCGAAATGTAATTGGCTGGCAAAGGGAGACTTAATGCTGGGGGATCGGTTTCGAAGTTTATTGATTCTAGGGGTCGGCCAAAATATGGTGTCGACAGCTGCCCCTCTTTACATAATTTCTATTAAAGGGAAAAATTTCTCGTGTAGGAATTATGTAAAGATTCAGACCCATATTTTGGACGATTAAAAATTTAAAATTTGAAATTAAGGTCCGGAGGCTAAAACCCACTTGGGTCGAAACCTTGAGGTTGGTCACAGGGAATTAAAATGTTAGAAAATTAAAATCAACTTAGATCAAGGAACCAGAGGTTGATAACAGGAAATTTAAATGCTGGAAAATTAAAATCAACTTAGATCAAGGAATCAGAGGTTGATAATAGGAAATTTAAATGCAGGAAATTAAAATCAATTTAGATCAAGGAACCAGAGGTTGATAACAGGAAATTTAAATGTTGAAAAATTAAAATCAACTTAGATCAAGGAACCAGAGGTTGATAACAGGAAATTTAAATGCTGGAAAATTAAAATCAACTAAGATCAAGGAAACAGAGGTTGATAACAAGAAATTTAAATTTCGGGAAATTAAAATCAACTTAGATCAAGGAATCAGAGGTTGATAACAGGAAATGTAAATTGCAGGAAATTAAAATCAACTTAGATCAAAGAACCAGAGGTTGATAACAGGAAATTTAAATGCATGAAATTAAAATCAACTTAGATCAAGGAACCAGAGGTTGATAACAGGAAATGTAAATTGCATGAAAATTAAAATCAACTTAGATCAAGGAACCAGAGGTTGATAACAGGAAATGTAAATTGCACTTACAAAGCAAGCCTAATCCGGACACAAGAAATTCTTCCCCAATGAAGTGCACTTAACAGAATCCCGAAGGCCAATGATGAATGGAGGACGAGTTGCAAGACTTGACCTATGGCCTCATTTCTTCAAATGCCCCATTTCTATTTTTTTGACTTTCTCCCGAAAAGCGCCATTGCGGGTTTTCACTTCCCCTTCGTCTATATGACTAGAAGCGCCCTTCCGAGTTTTCACCTCTAGTTTTCTCCTTTTTTTTTTTTTTGGCTCTTTTCAGGACAACCTTCCGGGTTTTCATCCTTCACTCATTTTACAGAAAGCGCCCTTCGAGGGTTTTCGCCTTCTTTCACACATTTTGCTAGGAGCGCCCTTTCGGGTTTTCACCCCTACCCCTTTTTCTCCAAGTCATTCCCTGTAAATCTCATAGTAAAGTACGTGAGGTTATCAATTGTCAAATCCTAATCTTATGGCAAAAAATTTTAACAGATTAATAGCGCATTAAATAACGAGATTGCAGAAAGATAATGTTAAAAAGTGAGTATAAAGGGAAGATAAAAGCATAGGGAACGAAATATGACTTTATTATAGCTTTAATAAAAACAAAGATAGAGTTTCAAAGAAAAAGGGTACAAGGATAGATCTCACATATTCCTTGTGGCTGGCTTTGAAATCCCTTAACTACCATTATTTCAATCATTTCTGAAGTTTCATGTTGTGATGATTCATTTCCCTTCTCGGTTTCGTGCTTCTCCCTTATTTCTCCATTTTCTGGTTCCAGGGGCGCCCTTTTTGGGTTTTCACCCCTAGATTTGATTTTTTTTTTTTTTTTAGGCTTGCTTTTTCGGGGCGCCCTTTCAGGTTTTCATCCTTTACTCATTTTACAGAAAGCGCCCCTTCGGAGTTTTCGCCTTCTTTCACACATTTTGCTGGGAGCGCCCTTTCGGGTTTTCACTCCTACCCCTTTTTTTCTTTTTTTTTTTTAGGCATAGTATCTCTCGACTGTCAAGATTCACAGTGTCTTGGCAATTCTTCACCGCCCATGTGGGTCAAGATCAAGGCTCCTCCAAAAAATACCTTTTAACCACATAGGGTCCTCGAGGTTGGTGACCATTTACCCCGGGATCGCTTTGATTCGACAAAGACTTTCTTCGTAATCAGTCCCCGGTTGGAATTCGCATGGGCGAACGCTTTGTCAAATGCCCTAGCCATTATCTTCTCGTATAATTGCCCATGACATGTCGTTGTTAACCTTTTCTCGCCCAAAGAAGTTTAGCTGATCCAACCTTGACTGGATTCATTCTGACTCAACAATCCCCGATTCCTTCAGAATCCTTAGGGAAGGAATTTCAACTTTAATAGGTAATACTGCTTCCATCCCGTAAACTAGTGAATACGGAGTTGCACCGGTGGAGGTCCTTACAGAAGTCCGATATGCGTGAAGAGCGTAGGGTAGCATATCATGCCAATCCTTATACGTGACTGTCATTTTCCGGATTATTCTTTTGAGATTTTTGTTTGCGGCTTCCACCGCTCCATTCATCTGGGACGGTATGGGGATGAATTGATATTTATGATCTTTTATTGATAACTCAATTTCTGAATCTTCAGACCATTCAGATTCTTGGCATTATCAGTGACGATTTCATTAGGGAGACCATGCCGGCAGAGGATATTGTTTCTGAGGAATTTGAGAAACGTGTTCTGTGTAATATGGGCGTATGACGTGGCTTCGACCCATTTAGAAAAATAGTCGATTGCTACCAGGATAAATCTGTACCCATTGGATGCCTTAGGTTGATGGGACCAATCACGCCTATGCCCCACATTGCGAAAGGCCATGGTGAGACGAGGTTGAACAATTTGTGAGGTGGAACATTTATCTGGATCGCAGAACTGACACTTATGGCATTTTCGGAAATATTCGATGCAGTCTTTTTCCATGGTGGTCCAGAAATATCCCCGTCGCATGATTTACTTAGCCATCATATGTCCATTAGTATGGGTGGCACAGTGTCCCTCATGAGTCTCAAAAAGGATTCTCTTCGCCTCTTTGCATTCACACATCTCAACAATTCGCCATTGGAGCTCCTCTTGTATATGGTCTCTCCACTGGGGAAGTATCCCAATGCTAATTTCCGAATCATCCTCTTTTCGTTTTTGCTCGCCCCCGAAGGGAATTCTCAGTTTTGCAAGAGACTGTGATGTCATGATACCAAGGTTCATCATCGTTCTTCAATCATGAAGCAATAAGTCGCTCATTCCTTGTCTTAATCTTCAATATCCGAGTCATTTGCCCTTCTTCGATTTGAGCCATAACAATAGAGTAGCTAAGGCATCAAGAAATTTATTCTTGTCTCTGCTAAGATGAGTGAAAGAGATTTCTTCTAATAACTTAATCAGCTCCAGTAAGTACTTCTGATACGGGATTAGCTTAGGATCCTTAGTTTGCCATTCTCCCTTGACCTGATAAATGATCAAGGCTGAGTCTCCATATACCTTCAACTTCCTGATTTTCATTTCGATGGCAGCCTGTAGACCCATCACACAAGCTTCGTATTCCGCGACGTTGTTGGTGCAGTCAAATCTCAACTTGATAGCTATCGGAAAGTGTTTTCCATCCGGGGATATCAACACAGCTCCAATTCCATTACCGGACAAATTGATAGCTCGTAAATACATTTCCCATACATCGGCCGCCCTCTTCTTCGCAGCCTACTTCATTAATATGCTCATCGTGAACTCAAATCTGTGGCTTCATAATCCTGAATAGGATTTTTTGCTAGGAGGTCAGCGATCACGCTACCTTTCACCGCCTTCCGGGTCATATAGACTATGTCATATTGGGAGAGTATGACCTGCCACTTGGCTATAATGGGCTTTCGAATACATATTTGATAGGATCCATCCTGGAAATGAGCCATGTCTTGTGATTCAACATGTAGTGCTTGAGGCAATTTGCCGTCCAGGCTAACGCGCAGCAAGTTTTCTCTAAGAAAGAGTACCTCGACTCACAATCATTGAACTTTTTACTCAGGTAATAGATAGCCCTCTCTTTTCGGCCAGTGTCATCATGTTGTCCCAAAACACATCCCATCGAGTTCTGTTGGACTGCCATATACAGGATCAGAGGCCTCCTCGCCACGGGTGGAACCAATACTGGTGGGCTTGACAGATACTGCTTGATTGTCTCAAAAGCCTCTTGACAAACTGAATCCCATTGAGTGGTGTTGTTCTTTCGGAGCAGTCTAAAAATAGGCTCGGCCTTAGCGGTGAGATTGGAAATAAACCTTGATATATAGTTCAATTTTCCCAGGAAACTGCGCACCTCCCTTTCTGTTCTTGGGGATGGTATCTCTTGAATAGCTCGAACTTTATCAGGATCTACCTCTATTCCCTTCTCGCTCACTATGAATCCCAACAATTTCCCTGACCTAGCTCTGAATATGCATTTGGCGGGATTCAGTTTCAACTGATATTTCCTGAGTCTCTCAAATACTTTCCTCACCACCTGCACGTAGCTCTCTTCTCCCCTAGATTTGATAATCATATCATCCACGTATACCTCCACTTCTTTATGCATCATATCGTGGAATAATGTGACCATAGCGCGTTGATAGGTAGCACCGGCATTTTTCAACCCAAAAGGCATGACCCGATAGCAAAATACTCCTCATTGAGTGATAAAAGCGGTTTTCTCATTGTCTTCCTCATCCATTGGGATCTGATTGTACCCAGATGCCCCATCAATGCATGAACACCTGCCCAATCCCGCAGCATTGTCTACTAACACATCAATGTGGGGGAGAGGGAAATCATCATTTAAGCTTGCTCTATTAAGATCCCTGTAATCAATGCACACCCTAACTCTCCCGTCCTTTTTCATTACCGGGACAACGTTAGCTATCCATTGGTGATTTTTGACTACTTCTAGGAACCCATAATAATAATGTTTCTTGACTTCATCCCGAACTTTGAGCAGTGTGTCAGGATTCATTCTTCTTAGTTTCTGTTTCATTGGGATTGTCCCCGGAATAAGGGGAATTTTGTGTGCCAATATCTGGCGGTCCAAGCCAACCATATAATCATAGCTCCAGGAAAATACGTCCAGGAATTCTCTAAGCAAACTGATCATATCTCCCAATTCTTCACTCTCCACAACCTTAAGTTCCCTCTTCACTTCTTCCGTGCCTAGGTTTATGGTGCGTGTTTCATCGCCATAAGGCACTAGGGAAGGTTCATCCCTTTCATCACTTTCTTCTGTGAGCTCCACCTCAGAATCACTTGAAGTAATGGCAGTTATAGGGGTTTTAAAATTAACCAGAGGAATTTCTGAGTCTATTGAATTATTAAGTGTTAATTGATGAATGGTCCTGAATGAACGAAAATAGAATATATTATAAGGATGGAATTCAAATAGAGAAAAGAATTTGGAAATAAATGCGCTATTAATTCATTAAAAATTTATGACATAAGAAAAGGGTCCATTTATAATGTTACACTTGTCATTATGGACAAAATGATCAAGTGTAGATAACCAAAGGTACTTTACTCGAAATTAAGTATAGGGATGTCCTCTGCTGTCCAGTTGTCCAACTCTTGCCCCTCAGCTATCGGCGAGACCAAAGCCTCATACAAGGAATCTAGGTGGATGACGTCAATGGATGGTTCATCAGGTGATTCTTCAACCTCTGTCGGATTTTCGATGACCGGTTTAGTGAAGACCTCTGTGATTCTCAGGACTACCTTCCCTTTTACCATTTTCTGGTCAAATCTTTGATCCCGAAGCATTTTCCTCATCCAGAATCGCCCATTCATAAGGGCATCTTCCTCATATCCCAACCGCAGTGGCCGATCTTCTGGATAGCCGGTATGGGTTCAACGATTCCCTGTAATGTGGCGCCTAGGCCTTTGCCTTCTTTGTACCCACTCCTCGACATTATCTTGGCTACCATAGCCATAGCCCTTTCATTTCTGGTTTCTTGCAACTCAAGGGCCTGGAAGGAGCTTTCCAACGACTCCTCGGCCGCTTCCACATAAGGGAGTGATTGTGGCTTGGTGACCAAAATGGCTTCTTCTCCTCTTACAGTGATGATTTTACCGTCCATAATGTATTTTATCTTCTGGTGCAGAGTTGAGGGAACGGCGTTCGCAGAATGGATCCAAGGCCTCCCTAGCAACATAGTGTAGGCTGGCTCAATATTCATCACCTGGAATGTGACGTTGAAGGTGCATGCGCCAATTTGGAGTGGTAAATCAATATCTCCCAACACTTCTCTTCCGTACCACAAAGGCTCTTACCACCATAGCACTTTGACGTATATCTGATTGGTCAACTGGCAACCTAGCCAAGGTAGCACTAGGGAGTACATTGAGAGCTGATCCGTTATCAATAAGTACCTTGGCTACTATACAACCTTTACATTTCACTGTTACATGCAGAGCTTTAGTGTGCCTTAAACCCGCTGGATCGATCTCGTCTTCCGAGAAAGTAACAAAACTGGATGCTTGGATTTGTCCCACTATCTTCTCAAATTGCCCCGGAGTGATGTCGGGGTTTACAAAGGCCTGATCCAGGATTCTCTGCAAGGCTTGTCGGTGCACTTCTGAGCTCAGGATCAGCGATAACAGTGAAATTCGGGCAGGTGTCTTTCTCAACTGCTCCACCACATCATACTCACTTTGTTTCATTATTTGGAGCAGCAGCTCTTCCTCTTCTTTATGTCCGTCTCAACCTCCTCTTCTGTATTCTTCGGTGACTCTCCCATCTTTACTTTCCCTTTTCTCTTTTCTTTCTCTTCGTTCCCGTAACACCTCCCACTTCGAGTTATGAACTCGACTTCTTGCTCAAGCGAGGAGGATTTTGTGGCAGCAACGGGCTGAAGATTAACCTGGGGAGTATTACTGGCGGTAGGTCCAGCATAAATCATTTTAAAATGCTCATGAGGAGTAAAACATGGTTTTGGTGGTGCCGGAGGTGCGGCGAGATTAGGAGCTGATGTACTGCTTGGCGCTCCTTGAGTGAAAACTTGGAAATTATAGTTCCAAGGGATAGCGTGAGTATTGGTGACAGGGAGCTGAGGCGGAGTTCGGATAACCGTTACTGGCGGTGAGGCTACTGGGGGTGAGAAGGTAATTCTGGGTTTAGAGGTAGAAGCATTCTGGCTGTATCTAGTTGTGTTCACTCCCCCTTCCGTCTTCAACCTTGTCTGGCATCTCAGAACTTTGAGGGATAGCAAGTTCTGAACCTTTTGCTTGAATTCTTCACAGTCCTGCAGTTCATGATCAGCTCCCCCTCCATGGTAAGGACATCCCGTATCCTCTACTGACTTTGATGCCTGAGGGCAAAGGTAGCCTTCCTTCATTGCCACGGAAAAAATATCCTCAAAGTGAGGAATCAGCTCGTCTACCTTCGGTGTCGACCTTTCTCCGTCAGGCTCTATCATATTTACACCATTGCCCGCATTATAGTTGGGCAAAGGGTTTGATGTAACATTGGGGAGGGAACCATTTTCCTCAATTTTCAGCCACCCGTTTCGGATTAGAGCGTGTACCCTCCCCCTGAGTGCTCCACAGTTGTCAGTTGAATGCCCTTGTGCCCCTCCATGATACTCACAACGGGCAGTGGCATCATACCACCTGGGATATGGAGGTTGAATTGGGTCTAGAGGAACTGCATACACTGGTTTATACCGACAAGGTATCGGTATATTTCACTGAGCGGGAGGGGAAAAGGTGGATCAGGGTTTCTTGGGGGTCTTGGGTTGTTTTGTGGTGGTCTCGGTTGAGCAGGAGGAGGAGGTGGTCTAGGTAGGTAATTTATAGGTGGGGGATACTGTGGGCGCGGGTGTGGATAATTCGGGAAAGGACGCGGAATGTTTGCGATGGTTTGGCCATGAGGGGAAAGATATGGCCGGTAGTTATTTTGCGGAAGTGGGGAGTAATTATTCTGCCGGGTGATGGAATGCACATCACCCTCCTTTTTCTTGCCAAAATTGGCAGTCTTCTTTGCAGGGTTCTCAGCCAACTCCTGCAGTCGTCCCATTCTTAAGTTGGCCTCTATTCTTTCACCGGCCTGGATGATATCGGAGAAGCTGTTGGAAGTGTTTCCAATCATCAAGTTGAAGTAAAGAGCTTTCAAAGTCTTGATGAACAGAGAGCATAGCTCATTGTCGGTCACCGGGGGGTGTACTTCTGCCGCCTTTTCTCTCCAGCTCTGGGCATACTCCTTGAAGCTTTCCCTATCTTTCTGCACCAGGTTCTGGAGGTCCCTCCTTGTAGGGGCCACATCACAATTAAATTTGTACTGTCTTAAGAAGGCATCAGCTAAATCCTTCCAGGAGCGCAGTTTGCTCCTGTCCAACTGATTGCACCACCTCGTGGTCGCCTGAGAGGCTCTCATGAAAGAAGTGGACTAGCGACTGTCATCATCTATCGTGAGACATCTTGGCGATATAGGTGGCCAAGTGAATGCGAGGGTCTGAATTCCCAGTGTACTTGTCAAAATCAGGGACTTTGAAGTTGGGCGGCACTACCACATCAGGAACCAATCTAAGCGATGCCACATCGACTGAACCATACATATTCAGTCCTTCGATTGCTCTCAATCTCTCTTCTAGAGCAAATAGTTTCTCGTTTTCTCTCCTCTTATTTTCTCCTCCCACTGCATGAAATGCTCCCCCAGTTGGGAGATGAGGGGTGGAGTGAACTGGAGGGATTAGAATTGAAGGGTATGGGCCAGTGTTTGGAACGGTTGGGTAATGAGAGTAAGGTAGGTCATTATTCATGGTAGCCGGATTGACAGTGATTGTCGGGTCCGGAATAGGTGACTGAAAGGTAAAAGAAGTTGAAGCTTGGTAAGGATCCATTGTTGTAGGAGGTGGAGGAGGTAGTGGTAAGTTAGGTTCTGAAGCAGGTTTATTCTGGGACATTTTCCTCATTAGTCTCATAAGTTCTGAGACCTGATCCTTCAATTCGGAAACCTGCCCTTGTAGGTTCTGTACTTGTTCCTGATCTTCTATTATCTTCTTTGTTCGAGATCTTGTTAAGTACACTCACTTGGGTTGAACCGTGTGCTTGGTCAGACTTGCCTTGTTTGAAGCAATATTGATTTTCTGTAAAGAGTAAAAATAAGGTTTTAACAAATTTAGAATTTCGTAAAAAAAGCTAAAAGTCCTGGTTCGGACGAAGGATACAGTGGCATTTGGGAGCCAGAATGAAATCTGCGAAAGGATGATTGCATCAACTTTATCATGGCATCATTCGATAGTCTGACTGTGAATGACTGGACTGAATGCGCATTTATGATACCTGTCCATATAGCTCATTCAATTTTTCACATAACCCTAGCGAGAGAGTTCCTACGGGAGTCATATTATTCATTCACAAATTTGCTAAACAATGGTCCAAAAATTGTTTCATTAACTGAATAATTTGTACACCGTATTCTTTACATCGGCCTAGGCTCTGGGAGGTTCTTTATAATGAGATGACATTTTCTGAGATACTCATATAACCTTTCTTCTTGTTTGGCAGGGTCGAATGCTTTCAGAGCATACTGATTCTGTAATAGTTCTTGTTTTCCCTGTGCTATAGTTCTCTCCAGCTGATCAACATTCTCTTTCAGCTCTTGATAAAGAGCAGCTTGTCTTTCTTTCTCCTTTCTTTCCTTAGCACATTCTTTCAAGATATCGTTGATGAGTAGTGCCTGTTCTTTCAATTCGAGCTTCTTCTTTTTGTTTTCTTGTTTATACTCCTCAACGAGTATTTCTTGGTATCTCATTTTTTCCTGAAGCTTACTATTTTGTATTTCTACTTCTTTTACCACAGCTTGGAGAGAGTCTTTTTCCTTTTCCCATCGTTCCTCTTGCTCTTCGAACCCTATCTTTTCGGCCCTTGCCTCTTCCCTGAGTCTTCTCACCTTTCTTTTAAGGTTATGTTGTTGGTCCTCCAACTGTTTCATTTGTTCTTGCAATCGTGAGTTCTCGGTATTTGCCCTTTGGAGTGAGTCAGCCAGACGATTATCAGCTTCTTCTAATAGGACGTTTCGGCGAGGGTTGCTGTCTTCGAATTCTGCAGTTGAGTGTTCTCGGTCCCTGTCAGCCCTCCATTCAAGATAATCGCGTGTGGCACTTGGACCTTTAGGCGACCTTTCCATCAGAGAGATGTTTTCCCAAGATCTGCGAGCCCTTTTCAACCCTTCCTCTTCCTTAAGCTCATGGTAGAAATGACCTTGGTGGTATTCTTCAATGTTGATTCTGGACTGTGTTGAGCCAAACTGCCTCATTACCAATGCCGGAGTATAACTTGTGTATCCGGTCACTCCGATTAGGGATACCGACTGATTACCTCCCATGCTGATAAAAACGGATTGGCCTGACGCCCACAGTTTCCTCCAACAGTAATCATGGCTATTGAAACTCAAAATCCGTTCCCGCCACTGCTGTTCATTCTTCGGACCGACACAACCGGGTCATCTTCTCGATGGGAGGCTGGTCAAGGTACCAAGTCAATCCTTTTGTCTCCACAGGACACATGTGACTGATAATCCAGAGGTACAACAATTGAGAACAACACTTAATGGACCCTTTGCCCTGTTGTCTGCAGTAGGTAAGGGTTAATAAGGTCTCCGCAAGAATTGCCGGTATCGAATTGACCTCCTGCTTTTCTACTGCCCAGAATACTTCCACCGTGCTATGGGTTATGATTCCCGATGGTCCCGGGAACAAAATCTTGCCATAGATTCCTAAGGCGAGTGTCACCGAAGCTCGATCCCACTGTTTCTCTTGGATGTATTGATCTAACCACTTCTTGAGATGTGTCCAATACCAACCATGCGTGTTTCCTTTGATAGTTTCTTTTGACTTTACTTCTTCTGGGGAAATACCCATCATATGTGCCAATCGTTCCCAAGCCTGCCTATGCTCGAGATGAAGGTAGATCCAATTTTGCGTCAGGTAAGGAATCTCTAGTAATGTCTGATATTCTTCCATAGTGGGAATTGTATCAATATCATTGAAAGAGAATACTCCGTACTTAGGACTCCAAACCGACAGCATGGCCTTTAATGCCGGGATTTGGACCTTGACTCGCATTAGGGTTGCAATCCTCCCGTACTTCTTCTCAAATCGTGCCTTGACCTGATCGGGAAGCGACCTCCAACCGTTAGACAGACCCTCGAGGCTGTTCATTCTGACCTCAATTTTATTCAGATCCAATGAAGGTAGCAAGCTAGCATGTGCCTTGGAAACATCATTTTGCGGAGGTACTGGAGTATGAGCTGATTTGGACCAAAGTTTAGCATTCTGAACTTCTTCTGCCGACTGACTCGAGGATGCCATGATAAAAAATGATGCCTATCCTTTTTACAGACTTTTGGTTTGGTGATGCCAGCGAAAAAACTCGTTAGCAGGATAAATTCAGGTAATCTTGTATTATATTGTTGGCAGAGTGGTACCTACACATTTATCAAAGTAGGAAAATGTGTAGGTTTTCTTAACAATATGATTCAAGATTACCCTTAAAAATAAAAACAAAATAAAATAAACAGAATAGGGTAAGAGTAAGTATGCCCCTTTTGTCCTAGGATAGGGAGACTCCTGATACCGGATGAGTGCTACCTAATTGGATAGTTCTATCTTATAAAGTAGCTTACTACGGCTTTCAGCTATCGTGATAGTTTAGCTCAGGATCTAGTTTTCTAAGAGCCACAGGTTCTCAAATTGCCCTCATCAGAACAGTAGAGCCTCATTCTATCCCATGATATTGTCGGGAAAATTCCACGGGAATCACAGTGAATAGAACGAGTTTCAATTTGAGCAGAAGCCTTCACGGATACTAACGGGGTAAAACCCACAGGTATCGCTATATGACTCTCTCCTATTTTCCTAAAAGGGTAAGAAAGCCCGAGTATAGGGCTGAAGTGTGTGAGGACATCGTGTGAGTGTTCAGTGTGTGAAGGGACATCTTTACCTCTTCCCAATTCAGGGGGATTTTATTTTTCCCATTTTTCTTTTTTCTTTTTTTTTCAAACGAAGAGCACTGTAAGGAGTAAAACAAGCAAAATAAGCGGAACAGTTAGTAGGAATAAACAAAAATTAACACATAAAATATTACCGAGTGAGCCCACCTAACTATAATTTGATTGAGAAATTAGATCTACTTTTGGACCTCTGGACCGGGGTCAAGTTAAAACAATAGTCCCCAGCGGAGTCGCCAAGCTGTCACAAGGAGTTTTGCGGTCGCCTGAACGAACCCTCACCGAAGTGGAAAAGAATGAGGAGTCGCCACCTTAGTTTTGAGGGAAACTAAAGAAAACCATTTGTGAAGATAAAGTGAAATAAAACCACTTCAAAGCAGAGATTCTAAGTTCGGGGTCCGTAAACGGGTGGGGAAGGTGTTAGGCACCCCACCTCGTCCCTTAATTAGGGTAAGTAGATTTAACTTCGCACTCTTTATAAATTAGTTAGGAGGACTTGAATGGAAATGTTAATCCTTTTAACAAAAAGGAATATTTAATTTTTCACTAAATTCGGATTACCCAAATACATAAGTAAATGAGACAACCTTAGTGAGTTATTGTTGTATTGTTAATTTTGTTTAAAGGGGGCTATTTGGTTAAAATTCAATTTGAGAATCGGATAAGAACTCTCCTCCGATCTCTTTTAAAAATTTTGGATTGAGAATCGGATAAGAACTCTCCTCCGATCTCTTTTAATATTTATTAAAATTTTAGCTTGAGGATCGGATAAGAACTCTCCTCCGACCTCTTTTAATATTTATTAAAATTTTAGCTCGAGGATCGGATAAGAACTCTCTTCCGACCTCTTTTAATATTTATTAAAATTTTAGCTCGAGGATCGGATAAGAACTCTCCTCCGACCTCTTTTAAGTTGTTTGTTAAAGTTTTAGCTGAGAATCGGATAAGAAACCCTCCTCTGATCTCTTTTAAAATTATTTGCTGAAATTCTGGTTGAGGATCGGATAAAGACTCCTTTCTGCTCTCTTCTATTTAAATGGTAGTCGGATAAGGGTCTTTCCGATCTCTCTAAATTTTACCTATCGAGAGGACCTAAGGCTAAGGGTTCTGACGTTCAAAGGTGTCAGGGGGCCTGAGCAAGACTTCTTTAGCTGATTGGTACCTTAGGACTGGACAGGGGATACCAAACCGAATCCTCCGACCTTCTTATATGGTCACCTCACCAGCATTTTCGATAGCCAATCTATTCTATTTAGTTATCCAGGGTTTGGTTTTACTCTATCTTATGACGTCTTGCCCAATGATCTATTGAGTTATTCTAGTGACTCGGCTTCACCATTCTCCTGGCTTATTATTTAGACCTTTCATTATTCCAAAGGGACTTCTTAAGTTGCCGTTACCTACATTTCATCCAACCACTTATACATTACTCAGGACTAGATGACTTGCGTTCGGAAATAATAAAGATTAATAAAGGTATGGATTAGCCGACACGGAAATAAACTAGAGCACAACCTTCCTTTGTATTTTTTCTAACGTGATATGAACTTAAAGAAAATAACATACATAAAGAAAGAAGAAAGGAAATACCTAAAACAAGAACTGAACTTAATACAATGGCAATATGAACACTGACCTGTAAGGAGTCGAATCTAGTGAACTAACTACAGAATCACAAGACGCAATAAGATTGCAATTGATAGTCAGGAGACTAAGGTTCGCCTTGGAACAAAGAGTGCTTCACTAAATGCAATCGAGTCAGAATTGTACCCGAGTTTAACTGAGATTGAGCATGGGCGATGGAAGTGAAAATAAGGATAACAAGGAACTGAAAAATGTGAACGCTGCGGGATAATGAACGAGCTGAAAATGGAAAGTTTCAGTGTTCAAAATCTTTTTAAGAAAACACTTCAGAAAACTGGTTTCAAAAGTTCTTCTTATGAAAGCAGAGTAACGATCTGAATTAAAGTTCAGAGTTCTTCCGCTATAGTAACTACTTCCTTTCTTTTTTTTTGTCCTCCTCCTTTTGAACAGTTTTTATGCAGGTATTTATAGGAACAGGGTGCTCCCCATGAAGGGTCAGGATCTATTTTGAGAGAGATGGAGGGTCAGGATTTCGAAGGACATGATCTGAGGTTCAGGAACTAAAGAGGATCAGAACGGACGGCTGAGATCCCCTTCAGAATATTTGTCATTTTCTTCTTCTAATCTGACGGTCCTAAATTCTCTTGTCCGGGGCGATCCGAGGGCTGGGAGTGAAAGGCGCTGATCTTGTCGTTTTCTTCTTCAATCCAAGGGCTCCGACCTCGTCCTTACAAGTAAGATCAACGGTGGAGATTAGGATGTACAGCGCTGTCCTGACGTACGCATGTCAGAAATGCGGGCGATTCTGGGGCGTGCGGTTGAGATTTCTTCTGCAACGCTTTAACTATCTCGGCTCTGATTATGACGACAGCGGTAGGCGCCTTATTCACTTTGTTTTCTGCTCTCTCTTCCTTTCTGATCTTCTTAACATGATCCTTCTCCGATCTTTTATACCGACCTCCCTTCTTCCGATCTGTATCGTTCCGGTCCTCCCCTTAATCAGGTCCGGTCTGGTCAAAGCATTAATTTCCCTCGATTCCCAAAACGTCCGCTTCGTTTTCTGCTTAGCAATAAATGCTTGATCTCCCCTTATATATACCCCTGACCAAAAAATTTTCTCCATTCGATTTTCCTTTTTTCCTCCTTACTTTCCTGCTCTAGTTGTTCCGGCAGTTGTTCCGGCCATGATTGTGATTTTTGATCTTTTTCCGATGGACCTTTTTATTCCCCGACTGAAAATTTATGATCCCGGTGATCGAAGAATCGTAATGACCTCATCTGATGATGGTGAGAGAACTGGACTAATTAACCGATCTGGATCGCGGACCTTGATCGTGTTGATCTCGAATCATTTGACCGATTCAAATGGCGAACTGATTTCGAGCGAGAAGACTGCTAATATTCCCCTTAACACCGATCGCCTTGCGTTCATCCGCTCCTCCCCGCACTGGGTGTTCCGACAGCGGCTCGGTTTCGAGCGGTAACATCGATGACGACGTCTCTTATCTTCATGGGAGTCATAATCACCCCATCTGAGCTGTACATCTATCCGATGTCAACAGCTGGTCTCCACATCTTTTGACTCAGCCACGAGACTAGGCTTTGACATAGGCCTTTAGATGGGATGTTCCACCGGTCTCTAGAGATCGCCCAAATGATGTATTTTATTTTCAATGTAATCTGATCTCTAGAGATCACCGAAATGATGTAGTCCAATTTTAATGCAATCCGATCTCTAGAGATCACCCAAATGATGTAATCCGATCTTTTGGAAATAAAGATTTTATTTTGTCAATTATCATCTTATTATTATTGCATTAATCATTTTCCGATCTCTGAAGTGACTATTAACCTAAGTGTGAGAGATCGGAAAACACAATGAGCATGAGATCGACAGGGAACCAACGCTAAACGGGACTCGATTATAATTAGAAATTTGATGAACCCACTTAAGATCGAGATCATCATTACACTGGATTGGAATCTTAACTTGATTATTCCTAAACTTAAACTGAGAGATCGGCAATAAGACCGGTGACATAAAGATATAGTGTCGATTCAATTTTGTTTGACAAGAGAGATCGGGAATGTACTTGACTGGTCAGGAAATTTGACAATTGGCTTGAGAGATCGGTGAGTGACTTGAGAGACCGGTAAGGCTTTAACTGATACGAGGACTTAGCATTGATTCAATTCTCTGTGAAGAGGGATCGGAAATGTGGTTAAATGGCAAGGAGAGGTCGGAAATGTAATTGGCTGGCAAAGGGAGACTTAATGCTGGGGGATCGGTTTCGAAGTTTATTGATTCTAGGGGTCGGCCAAAATATGGTGTCGACAGCTGCCCCTCTTTACATAATTTCTATTAAAGGGAAAAATTTCTCGTGTAGGAATTATGTAAAGATTCAGACCCATATTTTGGACGATTAAAAATTTAAAATTTGAAATTAAGGTCCGGAGGCTAAAACCCACTTGGGTCGAAACCTTGAGGTTGGTCACAGGAAAAATGTTAGAAAATTAAAATCAACTTAGATCAAGGAACCAGAGGTTGATAACAGGAAATTTAAATGCAGGAAATTAAAATCAACTTAGATCAAGGAACCAGAGGTTGATAACAGGAAATTTAAATGCTGAAAAATTAAAATCAACTTAGATCAAGGAACCAGAGGTTGATAACAGGAAATTTAAATGCTGGAAAATTAAAATCAACTTAGATCAAGGGACCAGAGGTTGATAACAAGAAATTTAAATTGCGGGAAATTAAAATCAACTTAGATCAAGGAATCAGAGGTTGATAACAGGAAATGTAAATTGCAGGAAATTAAAATCAACTTAGATCAAGGAACCAGAGGTTGATAACAGGAAATTTAAATGCATGAAATTAAAATCAACTTTGATCAAGGAACCAGAGGTTGATAACAGGAAATGTAAATTGCATGAAAATTAAAATCAACTTAGATCAAGGAACCAGAGGTTGATAACAGGAAATGTAAATTGCAATTACAAAGCAAGCCTAATCCGGACACAAGAAATTCTTCCCCAATGAAGTGTACTTAACAGAATCCCGAAGGCCAATGATGAATGGAGGACGAGTTGCAAGACTTGACCTATGGCCTCATTTCTTCAAATGCCCCATTTCTGTTTTTTTGACTTTCTCTCGAAAAGCGCCCTTGCGGGTTTTCACTTCCCCTTCGTCTATATGACTAGAAGCGCCCTTCCGGGTTTTCAACTCTAGTTTTCTCCTTTTTTTTTTTTTTTTTTTTGCTCTTTTCAGGACGCCCTTCCGGGTTTTCATCCTTCACTCATTTTACAGAAAGCGCCCTTCGAGGGTTTTCGCCTTCTTTCACACATTTTGCTAGGAGCGCCCTTTCGGGTTTTCACCCCTACCCCTTTTTCTCCAAGTCATTCCCTGTAAATCTCATAGTAAAGTACGTGAGTTTATCAATTGTCAAATCCTAATCTTATGGCAAAAAATTTTAACAGATTAATAGCGCATTAAATAACGAGATTGCAGAAAGATAATGTTAAAAAGTGAGTATAAAGGGAAGATAAAAGCATAGGGAACGAAATATGACTTTATTATAGCTTTAATAAAAACAAAGATAGAGTTTCAAAGGAAAAGGGTACAAGGATAGATCTCACATATTCCTTGTGGCTGGCTTTGAAATCCCTTAACTACTATTATTTCAAGCATTTCTGAAGTTTCATGTTGTGATGATTCATTTCCCTTCTCGGTTTTGTGCTTCTCCCTTATTTCTCCATTTTCTGGTTCCAGGGGCGCCCTTTTTGGGTTTTCACCCCTAGATTTGAAATTTTTTTTTTTTTTTTTTAGGCTTGCTTTTTCGGGGCGCCCTTTCGGGTTTTCATCCTTTACTCATTTTACAGAAAGCGCCCCTTCGGAGTTTTCGCCTTCTTTCACACATTTTGCTGGGAGCGCCCTTTCGGGTTTTCACTCCTACCCCTTTTTTTCTTTTTTTTTTTTAGGCATAGTATCTCCTGACGGTGTCAGCATTCACAGGTCTTGGCAATTCTTCACCGTCCATGTGGGTCAAGATCAAGGCTCCTCCAGAAAATACCTTTTTAACCACATAGGGTCCCTCGTAGGTTGGTGACCATTTACCCCGGGGATCGTTTTGATTCGACAGCACTTTCTTCAGAATCAGGTCCCCGGGTTGGAATTCGCATGGGCGAACGCTTTTGTCAAATGCCCTAGCCATTCTCTTCTAGTATAATTGCCCATGACATGCTGCTGTTAACCTTTTCTCGTCCAGCAAGTTTAGCTGATCCAACCTTGACTGGATCCATTCTGACTCATCAATCCCCGATTCCTTCAGAATCCTTAGGGAAGGAATTTCAACTTTAATAGGTAATACTGCTTCCATCCCGTAAACTAGTGAATACGGAGTTGCACCGGTGGAGGTCCTTACAGAAGTCCGATATGCGTGAAGAGCGTAGGGTAGCATATCATGCCAATCCTTATACGTGACTGTCATTTTCCGGATTATTCTTTTGAGATTTTTGTTTGCGGCTTCCACCGCTCCATTCATCTGGGGACGGTATGGGGAGGAATTGAGATGTCGGATCTTGTATTGATCACTCAATTTCTGAATCTTAGGACCATTCAGATTCTTGGCGTTATCAGTGACGATTTCATTAGGGAGACCATGCCGGCAGAGGATATTGTTTCTGAGGAATTTAAGAAACGTGTTCTGTGTAATATGGGCGTATGACGTGGCTTCGACCCATTTAGAAAAATAGTCGATTGCTACCAGGATAAATCTGTGCCCATTGGATGCCTTAGGGTTGATGGGACCAATCACGTCGATGCCCCACATTGCGAAAGGCCATGGTGAGACGAGGTTGAACAATTTGTGAGGTGGAACATTTATCGGATCTGCGTAAATCTGACACTTATGGCATTTTCAGAAATATTCGATGCAGTCCTTTTCCATGGTGGTCCAGAAATATCCCCGTCGCATGATTTTCTTAGCCATCATATGTCCATTAGTATGGGTGGCACAGTTTCCCTCATGAGTCTCAATAACCGTCGTCAGAATCAGAGCCGAGGTAGTTAAAGCGTTGCAGACGAGATCTCCACCGCACGCCTAAGAATCGCCCGCAATGCTGACAGGTGCCAGGGTATGTCATGACAATCCTGTACATCCCAATCTCCACCGTTGATCCCACTTGTAAGGACAAACCCGGAACCCTTAGATCAGGAGAGAAGACGACAATACCAGCGTCTTTCGCTCTTAGCCCTCGGATCGTTCCGGACAAGGAAATTTGGGACCGTCAGATGGAAAGAAGAAAAGGACAAATATTATGAAGAGTGATCTCAACCATTCATTTTGATTCTCTTTAATTCCTGAACCTCCGATCATGTCCTTCGGAATCTCGACCCTCCATCTCCCTCAAATAAATCCTGACCCTTCACGAAGAGCACCCGATTCCTATAAATACCTGCATAAAAACTGTTCGAGGGACGGGCAAGAAAAATAGACAAGAGGCTGTTATTATAGCAGAGGAACTCTGAAATTTCATTTAGTTTACTACTCTGCTACTTAGGAGTGTCAATCAAAAAGACTTTTGAAACAAGTTTTCTGAAGTGTTTTTCTTGAAAAGATTCTGAATACTGGAACTCTACATTTCCAGTTTGTTCATTATCTGGTCACACTCTCACTTTCTGCCTTTTATCATTTCTGTCCAAGCTCAACTTCATTCTATTCGGTTCTTTTCATCTTGATCTGATCGCATTTTAGCTAATCACCCTCCAGCCACGAGGAACAACACCCCTCGTGCCAATCAATCCTTGCCTTATCACTATTTGCGCCCCATAGTTATTTTAGTAGCTTTGGCTCCTCACGGTAAGAGCTCATACTCTGCTTTATTAAATGCTTACATTTACTTTCTCAGATTTTCTTTGTTCTTCTCACATCTGTGACTTTCTACTTTTGCACAAACGATCCCCAAAGAATGTTACTGTAAGAGCTCATATCACTGTTTTATCGAGTGTCTACATTTACTTTCTGCATTTTCTTTGTTCTTCTCACATCTGTGACTTTCTACTTTTGCACAAACGATCCCCAAAGAATGTTACTGTAAGAGCTCATATCACTGTTTTATCGAGTGTCTACATTTACTTTCTGCATTTTCTTTGTTCTTCTCACATCTGTGACTTTCTACTTTTGCACAAACGATCCCCAAAGAATGTTACTGTAAGAGCTCATATCACTGTTTTATCGAGTGTCTACATTTACTTTCTGCATTTTCTTTGTTCTTCTCACATCTGTGACTTTCTACGTTTGCACAAACGATCCCCAAAGAATGACACTCTCGAATCATCTATTTAGTGATCAATTCATTTTTATTAATCTTCATCCTTTTTTTGAAAGTAAGTTTTCTAACTCCTAGTAGTATGTAAGTGGTTGGGTAAACGTGGGTAACTGCAACTTAGGGGTCTTTTTTTAAAAGAGAGAACATGAATAATACGTCAGGAAGATAGCCAAACTATTAGGCTGACGTAAACAAAGAATTCGCAAGATGTCATAAAGCGAAATAGAACCAAAGTAAACATAACAGAATAGATCGGATGTTAATAGATATTGGTAAAATGACTACATGAAAAGGTCAGTGAATCAAGTCTAGTGTTCCCCGTTCAGCCACAGGGTATCCAGAAACCTTATCCCCAGCATTTTTGAATGCCAGAATTCTTAGTTTTAGGTTCTTAGGACCCGTAGCTGTGGTTAAATTTTTAAAGGTCGGAAAAGTCTTTGTCCGGGTCCCGTCAAAATAGAAGAGGTCGGAAGAGTCCTTATCCTATCCTTGCCTAAAAGTTTTAAATCAACTCTTAAAGGAGATCGGAGGAGGATTCTTATCCGGTCTCCCTTCAAA
The DNA here is from genome assembly GCF_030052815.1 of Hevea brasiliensis. Taxonomy (NCBI): domain Eukaryota; kingdom Viridiplantae; phylum Streptophyta; class Magnoliopsida; order Malpighiales; family Euphorbiaceae; genus Hevea; species Hevea brasiliensis. Next base: position 87,383,964 of record NC_079505.1, on the reverse strand, counting down.
ATTTTGATAAACATTAAGTAGGGATCGGAGGAGAGTTCTTATCCGGTCTCAACTCAAAACATTAATAAATAACTCTAAAAGAGATCGGAGGAGGGTTCTTATCCGGTCTCCCTTCAAATTTTAATAAACATTAAATAGGGATCGGAGGAGAGTTCTTATCCGGTCTCAACTCAAAACATTAATAAATAACTCTAAAAGAGATCGGAGGAGGGTTCTTATCCGGTCTCCCTTCAAATTTTAATAAACATTAAATAGGGATCGGAGGAGAGTTCTTATCCGGTCTCAACTCAAAACATTAATAAATAACTCTAAAAGAGATCGGAGGAGGGTTCTTATCCGGTCTCCTTCAAATTTTAATAAACATTAAATAGGGATCGGAGGAGAGTTCTTATCAGGTCTCAACTCAAAACATTAATAAATAACTCTAAAAGAGATCGGAGGAGGGTTCTTATCCGGTCTCCTCAAAATTTTAATAAACAACTTAAAAGAGATCGCGGAGAGTTCTTATCCGATTCTCACACTGCTCACTAAGGTTGTCTCATTTACTTATGTATCTGGGTGATCCGAATTTAGTGAAAAATCAAATATTCCTTCTACCAAAAGGATTAACATTGCCGCCTAAGCCCTCCTAACTAATTTATAAAGGACGCAGAATTAAATCTACTTACCCTTATTAAGGGACGAGGTGGGGTGCCTAACACCTTCCCCACCCGTTTTGACTCCGAACTTAGAATCTCTGCTTTGAAGTGGTTTCATTTTTAATTTAACTTCTCAAATGGTTTTCTTTAGTTTCCTCAAAACTAAGGTGGCGACTCTCACTTTTTCCCACTTCTGAGTGATCGTCCAGCGACCGCAAAATCCCATTGCGACTTAGCGACTCCAATCGGGACTATACGATCCGTGGTCCAAAAGTAGATTTAATTTTGTCCGATCAAATTATAGTTAGATGGGTTCACTCGCGATGTCTTATATGTTAATTATTATTATCGCTAACTATTTTGTTTTGCCTGTTCTATCTCTTACAAAGGTCTTCATTTCCAAAAAGGAAAAAAAAAGGAAAAAATGGAAAAATAAAATCCCCCTGGATTGGGAAGAGGTAAAGGTGTCCCTTCACACACCGAACACTCACACAATGTCCTCACACACTATGGTCCTAACCCGGGCTTTCTTACCCTTTTAGGAAAGTAGGAGGGAGTCATGTAGCTGTAACCGTGGGTTTTACCCGTTAGTATCCGTGAAGGCTTCGCTCAAATTGAAACTCGCTCTATCCTTTGTGATACTCGTGGAATTTTCCGATAACATCATGGGGGTAGAATGGGGCTCTACTGCACATGAGGGGCAATTTGGTAACATGTGGCTTTTAGAAAATTAGTTCCTGAGCTAAACTATCACAATAGTTGAAGGCCGTAGTAAACTACCTCATAAGATAGAACTATCCAGGTAGGTAGCACTCACCCGGTGTTAGGAGTCTCCCTACTATAGGACAAAAGGGGCATACTTTCTCTTACTCTATTCTGCTTTAATTTCCTTTTGTTCATTTCTTTTGAGGGTAATCTTGAATCCTACTAGAACACCTACACATTTTCCTACTTTGATAAATGTGTACGTGTCACTCTGTCAACAGTATGATTCAAAATTACCCTAATTTGTCTTACTAACGAATTTTCTCTGTGCATTACCAAACCAAGAGTCCGTAAAGGATAGGCATCATTTTTATCATGGCATCCTCGAGTCGGGCGTAAAAGGTTCAGAATGCTAAGTTTTGGTCCAAATCAGCTCATAGTCCGGTACCCTCGCAAAATGGTGCTTCCGAGACACCTGCTAGCTCGTTACCTTCGCTAGATCTGAATAAAATAGAGGTCAGAATGAACAGCCTAGAGGGTCTGTCTAACGGATGGAGGTCGCTTCCCGATCAGGCCAAGGTACGTTTTGAAGAGAAGTACGGGAGGATTGCAACCTTAATGCAAGTCAAGGTCCAAATCCCGGCATTAAAAGCCATGTTGTCGGTTTGGAATCCTGGCACGGGTATTCTCTTTCAATTAAATTGATACGGTCCCAAATATGGAAGAATATCGTGCATTCCGGGATCCCATACTCATTGCAGAACCGGATCTACTTACACCTCGAGCATAGGCAAACCTGGAAACGGTTGGCACATATGTTAGGTTCTCCCCCAGAAGAAGTAAAGTTCAAAGAAACTGCCAAGGGAAAAACACATGGTTGGTATTGGACATATCTCCAGAAATGTTTAGATCAATGCCTCCAAGAGAAACAGTGGGACCGGGCTTCAGTAGCTCTCGCTTTGGGAATCTACGGTCTGATTCTGTTCCCGGGACCATTGGGAATCATAACTTGCAACGCGGTGGAAGTGTTCTGGACGGTGGAAAGGCAGCAGATTAATCCAATACCTGCAATCCTTGCGGAGACTTTATTAACCCTTACCT